>NW_014543262.1:4248599-4301772 GCF_000741045.1 Vigna radiata var. radiata | reverse complement strand
TTGTTTAAATTGTATTGGACTTGTATTCTTTTGAATTCTAGCTTACCCTTGCGTGTGTGTTGTTTGTTTTGTCTGTGTTGTTTTCTTTTGCAATGATCATCCAAATTTGGATGTGAGCAGAGATTGCAGAGGTTCCTTTGGAGCAAGTATTAGATGGAGTTGATGCCGCTGAGACTCCAGACACTGCTGAGTAGTTAGGACGTTTAGGTTCATATGTATATACTTTAGTTTTCTTTTATCTCACTTCCTTTTGAAAGACTCTATGACTATATGTAGAGCTTTTACATTTCGTTTTGGATGACTGTATTATATATATACTTCATCTGACTCTACTCTTGACTGCTTTACTTTATTACATATGATGCATTCCACTCAATATGATTTATACATATATTTTTGGGATGTTACAAATTGAATTCATTGAAAGACTATTTAAGTCATTTTAATTCTATCTATATTCTTTTTGTTAATTTTCTGTGCAATATTGTGCATACCATTGAAAAATTACTGCAATGTTGTTTTATTAGAAAATTTACGTCTGATTGTGAAAACCACTTTATCTTATTTTTACCACTTTAATGTACGAGAAAAAGATTAAGAGAAAGAAAAATAATTTCTCTTTATTCTCTGAATAGTTATATATTTTATTTATAACAAAGCGCGTTATTATTCCTTTTTCAATTTTTTTCAAAAAAAGATATTTTAATTTTATTTTATTTAGTTTTATCCTTCTTTCTCATATTTTATTTCAGTTTTGAGTTATGATGTTATTATGTATTTAATAAAACGGATATTTTACTTAACAGAGATCTTTTTGTTATCTACATATCTATTGAAAATACATTTGTATATTTAAAAATAGAGAAAGGAAATTGGATGTGTTGTGGGAGTCGTTCATCTAGAAGCGTAAAAGATGGAGGTGCGAAAGTTTGAAACTGAACACGAGAAATACAGTTTGAAAGCGTATTGGAAATTTCTGCTTCCTTACACCACCGTATGCCAAACGTATGTATGATGTAATTTTCCAACATGTTGGATTTGACGGCACTTATCGGGTACACTTGGAATTGACAGGACTGAAAATAAGAATTATTATAAAATTTAAGAACTAGGGAGTAGAAAAAATGTAATTTTGAATTAAAAAAAAACGTTCTAAACTTTTTTTTATATAAATAATAGAAGAGAATAAATAAATAAATAAATAAATTATTCGAAAAATATTTTATAAAAGATGTATTATTTAATAGATTTTTTTTAACATATTTTAAAAGTTCTATGTGAAAACAAAAGAGAATGAATGTCCTCCGATTTATTTGACGCCACTTTTCGGTTAAGAATGTCAATTGGTTTATCATTTTCAAAATTTATAATTTTTCATAAGATATTTAATTTTGAAAATAAATCAAGCCATTAATATGAAACTCGAAAAAAATATAAAATAGAGTATATAATAAAATAAAAAGAATTAATTTTGTTTTGATCAATGTTAAAATTATTGGTGGATAAATTAATTTATAGTTTTATTTATTTATTTTTTATTTATATAAAATATGTTTTTATAGTTTATATGTATATTTTTGTGTATAAATTTCAATCAAAAGTGTCAAGGTGGTTGAGTTATTTAAAGTGTAGTTTGGGGCCAAAATTTGATATTGGTATGTTATTAATTTGATTATTTGTGTATGTTGGATATTATTAATATAATGTATTGGTCTTTTGATGGAATAATGGTTTAAGATCGAATGAGTGTGGGTTTAATTCTAAAAAAAAATGAATTAGGAGAAACTTTTGTTTTAATTGAATTTTAGGTTCAAGAATAAAATAGTCTTTTTGCTTTCATTAATAGGTGTAGAAATTAATATAATGATTCTAGAAAGTAAAAGAATAAAATTAAAATATGAAACTAAAAGATTAAGTGAATCTTTGAGAGATTTAGTGGTTGTTGATGTTTGAAAAAGTAGTTAAAAGAAAGAATAAGAAATAAAATCTTAGTGGTTTTATATATTAAGGACATTATTTTAACCAAAAAGATAGAGATAGAATAGAAGAAGATAAAAAGGAGAAGAGTAAAAGGGGTATGCATGAAAAAGTTATTCCTTCTTTGATATGATTACTAGAATGAGCCGAATTAGATATTACAATATTTTTTATCATGATTTATCCATTCAAGCTTTTCCACTGAACACCATCAAACACCTAGGGTTTCTTTCATCAACTAGGTTTTCTACCGGTTCGTTTGTCAATCTTCATCCTCTTTTAGGGTTTCTTCCTCCTTTTGCCATTTTCCTTCCTTTTGACCCATTAAATCCACCTTTGCACTGATTAAACCCCTTTCCACATATTAATCTGACTTTTTCACTATTTGAATTGTCATACACCACCAAATCTAGAACCTCCACCAAATAAAACCTAGATCCTAGGGTCCTCGTGAGTCTGTTCTCAGTTTCGTGTTTTTCCTTCGATCTGCTCTTCATTTCGCTTTTCGTCTTCGTCAACAACCATTTCCGCTGCGATTTACTCTTGAGGAAGCTTTTAGGAGTCCAAATTGTGCTAGTTCAATCATCTTTCTTAGAGGGTTTAATACAGGTCCATTTAGAGGGACTCATATTGGGCCTCTAACTATGCCCATGGTGAGGAGAATGGAAGAGGAATAATGATCTCAAAGGAGTCTACTTTTATGGTATGTAGTTTACTAGGTTTTCTTTTCCTTCTCTTGTCATTAAAATGGTAAATAGGTTTACTTTTGGCTTTGTATTTTAGCCACTTAATATAGGAAAGTTTCTAAATTAATCGATTATGAGATATTATAAACACATAACTTATTCAATAGAGAAGATGTTTGGCTTTGAAAGTAGGTTTCTTGAGTTATTAGATCATATTGAGCAAACTAGGGTTTTATTTGGGCTACCTTGGGGCTTAAGGAATCCTAGAAGGTTTGCTTGGAGAGCTTTAGTTTCCCTTTTGCACATGTGGCAATATGGAAGGCATGAGTTAGCCAATTGGCTAGTCACACTTGAATCATGACTGTTTTGAAT
Source organism: Vigna radiata var. radiata (assembly GCF_000741045.1). Lineage (NCBI taxonomy): Eukaryota > Viridiplantae > Streptophyta > Magnoliopsida > Fabales > Fabaceae > Vigna > Vigna radiata. The sequence continues at coordinate 4,298,737 of NW_014543262.1, read as the reverse complement.
TTCAAAATTTTTCCCTTTCTGTTGCCAAGTCTTTAGTAAGCTCCCAAGCCTATAAATAGGAGTGTTCAACTTTGTATTTGATATAGAGAAACTCTATCAAAATTAGGACTATCTCTTGTTTTCTGAGTTCACTAGGATAATCCTTCTTCTAGAATTTCATTCCTAAACCTTTCCCTTGAGAATTGGTTGAACCTCTTTCAAACAAACACACTTGAATCCACTCACCAAACACATATAAACCTTCATCCAATTCACTTTCGTAAGCCAATGTAATTCCATGGAGTAGCTTGTTTTCCATCAAATATCGGGATGATGTTGAACAAAGTTTCCTTTAACGAGAATATATTAAGTGCTAAAAAAAGAGAATTATTTAAATTCAAATCAAAGCTCATTATAAAAAAGAAATGAAAGAAAACTTTTCAACAAAAAAATATATAAAGAATTAAATAATAATATTAAAGAATCACCTTAAAGAAATTATCAAGTGATTTAAATAAAGAACCATCATGAATATTTTGATAAAGCTACTAAAATTTAAATACTCAACGATTATCACTTTAAATATCTATATAAAAAAGATAAAGTTAAATGAAAAAAATGAATGAATGATTAAGAAAAAACACTTTGAATATTGAACCTACTCAATTCAAATATAAGAAAAAGACTAAATACATCTAAGAAAAAAGAGAATTGTGTTAGAATTAGATTTTCTGAATATTTTTCTTAGTGAAGATGTAACTATGAGTTTTGATTATTTTGAAAGTTTTTTTTTATATGTATATTTTATTTAAGAGTTTTTAATCTCAAAAGAAAATTAAGAAAGATATCAGAAGAGTTAAATTTATTGTAATTTATAGAATTTGATATCCGATATAACCTGAAAATATTACTCGTGCCAATCAAGGATATGATTGATGAAATTTCTTAAAGAAATTCTTTAAAAGACATCTTATAGCCTTAGTGATAGCACGAACCAATATGTTTGTATGTTTTTTTCTTTAAAATTGACTACATATTTTATTCTTCTCTTCCTTTCAAGAGTTATATTGCACTATCAATTATGTTTATTTATTTATTATGCTAGGCCAACTATTACATTTTTAATATTAATGTTTAAGATTATGATCTTCAAGCAATACCTTACAAATGTTATTATATGATAGGATAAGAATATTGAATGGGACAATAATACTTTTTATTATATGATAGAATAAGAATATTGAATGGGACAATAATACTTTTGATAATTTTTTTTAATAATTTTTTGACAATAGAATATGTGTTATTATTTTATTGGTTGTTTGAATTTATTTTTAAAAATCAGACCAATCATATCATAAACTATCACGTTATCAAAAATTGTAAAAGAAAAATTGTTAAAGAGACTTTTTCCTAATGAATATAGTATATCTCACAACCATATAATTGACTGAAAATAGTAAGTAGTAATTGTTAGGAGCAGTTTTTAGCGTCCTTTGTACTTCATTGTTGTTTATTGATAAAGAGCATTTAATTGGAATGTGATCTGATGGATAATTGAATATTGTCGATCTTGTCTGAAAGAAACTAGTAATATCTAGACGCAATTATAAGTCTGGGAAGTTGGTGGCACTATTTAATAACGACACGTTACTTTCAGAGTGTCCCTTCAGCATTGAAATTGAACTGTCACAACACAGAAAAAAATTTTGAATAATTATAAAACCCAGTCAAAAAAGACGACGCAGTCCACATAACTATAACACCAATGCTGTACGGTACAAACACGAGATAATAATATTTTAACAATATTTTAATATTATTTATATTATTAATCTAAAATTATTCTACCATCAATAATAATAATTATAAATATTATCCATTACAAAATATTACAATATAATATATATATATATATATATATATATATATATATAATACTACAATGTTGTTAAAAAATAGGATTAAATATGTTTTTAGTCCCTATATTTTGAGGCGATTTTGGTTTTAGTTCCTTTTTTAAACTAAGGTACAATTTAGTCCTTCAACTTTAGAAAACTCTGGTTTTAGTCTTTTTTACCAAATTTTTTTAACTTTATTTGTTGTTTCAAGCACGTTTCATTATAGTATTTGAATTGTTTATACTGTTTGACACATTTTTGCTTCAATGTTAACTGAGAAACGCGTTTAAAACAGCAAATAAAGTTCAAAATATTCGGTAAAAATGACTAAAACCAGAATTTTCTAAAGTTGAAGGACTAAATTGTATTTTAGTTTGAAAGAGGGACTAAAACCAAAATCGCTCCAAAGTACAGGGACTAAAAACATATTTAACCCTAAAAAATATTATAAAAGTATGATTATTCCAAACATTATTTCTAAATTAGCTTCCACTACATCTGATTTAATGTTAGTGGATGGATTTTAAACTAAAAATGGAGAATTTATTCTTTGATGTCTTTGAAGAGTAAGAAAAGAATAAACGAGAGAATTCAGTAAAAATTAATTGCCATTTTTAGAGGATGGAAGATTTAGTGGAGAAAAAGTCCCTCTCCTATCTAATACGACAAAATTCGAGATAAATTTGTAAATTTCGTTAGATCGAATCAAATAAATGAATAATGTTAGATAAATCAAAAAATAAATTTAATAATAAATTATAATTTTTAAACTATTTTATCTAACTTAAATTTATATTTTAATATTTATAAATTCATAAATATATTTTAATTTTTAAATTTTATTTTTGGCATGATTCTTTTTTTCTAAAATTTAATATAATATAAAATTATAATTCATTACAAGAATTAATATTAAAAGCATATTTGTTAAATTTCAAGTTTAAGATTGAAATAACTTTATTAAAAGAAATTAACTAAATAAATCCGTAATATAAACAATTTAACCAAATTAATCTGGAAATAATTTGAATTTGACTAACCGATCACAGTAATTGAAATGGCAAATATGGAAGTTTCAAGGAAGTTGAAGTCATGGTTTAATAATAATAATAATAATAGTAATAATAACAGTAATAGTAATAGTAATAATAATAATGATGATGATAATAATAATAATAATAATAATAATAATAATACTAATAATAATAATAAATAATATTAAGAATAATAATATATCAATTTAAATTATAAGGATAAAGTTATAATTGCATATTTTAATTCATTAAAAATATTTTTTATTCATCTAATTATTCATAAATTTTATCTTGAAATATTATTTTTTTTACCTCCAATTCTTTAAAAGAAGTAACAAAAAATTTATTTTCAAATTTCTCTAAATTTATTCATTTATTCTTCCTCAAATTTATTTTAGAAGTAACTGAATATCAAATATAAATTTTTAAATATTTTTACATTGAATTGAAGAGATCAAGTTGATTTTCGAATTCGATTCAGTCTGTCCAATGTAGTATACAAACAAATGAAAAATACAGTAAAATCATATGTGTGATTCACTTATTTTATTAATTCTCTATCTTTTTCCTCTTTATCAAATAAATTTAATTAAATTTATCTCTCTTAGTTTTACTCACCCTTCAATAAATAAATCGCACGAAAAGGGGTGCCACGTGACGAGACTTTGATAATCGTGCAAATTTGAGAAAAAGCCACTTTTCTAATAATAATCTAATTATTATAATAAGTTGTTGGTAAAAAAAAGTAGTCTTTGTGATATTTTAAACTTTTAGATTCTCTAGTTTATTTTATAGCTTTAATTTTTAACATTTTTAAAAGTGTTATCTTTATTTTTTAACATCGAAAACATATCTTACGTGATATTGATACGTTAATATAATGTCAAGGTATCCAGTCAACACATGATGGTGTGTTAGCATGACGAGGAAGCGACTAAAATAATTTTTCACAAAATAATAAATAGGTTTAATATGTTTGGAGGTCCCTGTATTGGAAGGTTTGTTTTAATTGGGTCCTTTAATTTTTTAAGTGATTTTTCACCCTTTTATAATCTATCTATGCATTTGAAACGGTGTCACCTGTAAGCGTCAGCATGTCACATGTTCAAAAACTTCATGGCGTTAACTGTATTTAATAGAAAGACTTTTATTGATTCAAATTAACAAAATTAGACCTAATTAATCACTTTCAAAATTGGAAGACCCAATTGAAACAAACCCCCAAATATAGAACCTCTGAACCTATTAAACCTAATAAATACATAAAATAATAAAATTTAAAAATAACAATTTATAAAAATATTAGACATTTAAATCTCAGTACCTAAAGGATTAATTTAAAATAGCTATAAATTGTTATAGTCCATTTTTCTTTTTACAATCTAAGAAACAAACTACGTTTCACAAAATAGGTTAAAAAAGTATAAAATATTGAAATAATTAGCTTCGTCTTACTAAAAGAATTATTTTAATTTATCATATTTCAAAAGTGGGTCGTTCCGTGATTGTCAAAAACGAACCTAACATTTCTAGACGCATGATTATCATCACAAACATTTTCCATTCAAAATCTTCATCTTGCTCCACCAACCTCAAACCCTTTCCCATTTTATTAGTGACCCTTCTTGTCTTTATATTAGATATATACTTGTTATTAATTATGTTTATTAAAAATTTTATATCGATTAAAGAAAAGATTAATTTATAATAAATAAGTGAATATAAATCATATTTTATAAATTGAATTAAATTTAATTCAAATTTTAAAAGTTGCTTTGTTTGATTAATCAAATGAGAGTTTCCAATTAAGTTCTTGACATGAAACTGCAATATTTCAAAGTGGGCTTGATTGATTCAAAAAGTCTTTCTGAGCGAAATAGATATTCAGTTAACCAAATGAGTGTTTAGTTATGAGTTATACTCTGTTGTTGAATGAAGTTCTACATTTTACTGTCATTATTTTTTTTTTAAGTTCTGAACATATTCTTTTGATTCACTAATAAAAAATTGATCTTTTACAGTTCACGTTACGCCGCAGTTCAATAGAAACTGAGGCATAATATTGTACGATGACATTTTTGAAATTATATCGAAAGTATAGGCCGCGGTTCTGAGGGGAACCGCGGTCTATTCCCCTAGAAAAATCTGATATTCTTGTCAAGTTAGATTTGAAATAAAATTGCAGGGAAATAGACCGCAGTTCCCCTCAGAACCGCGGCCTATTCCCCCTACAAAATTCTGACATTCCCGTCATGTTAAATTTGAAATAAAATTGCAGGAGAATAGACTGTGGTTCCCCTCAGAATCGCCGTCTGTTCCCTATGCAAAATTCTGACATTCCCGCAAGGTCAGATCTGAATAAAATTGCAGGGGAATAGACCGCGGTTCCCCTCAGAACCATGACCTATTCCCCCTGCAAAATTCTGACATTCCCGCCAAGTCAGATTTGAAATAAAATTGCAGGGGAATATACTGCGGTTCCCCTTAGAACCGCGGTCTATTCCCCCTACAAAATTCTGACATTCCCGCCAAGTCAAATTTGAAATAAAATTTCAAGGGAATAGATCGCGGTTCCCCTCAGAACTGCGGTCTATTCCCCCTGCAAAATTCTGACATTCCCGCCAAGTCAGATTTGAAATAAAATTGCACGGGAATAGACCGCGGTTCCCCTTAGAACCGTGGTCTATTCCCCCTGCAAAGTTCTAACATTTCCGCCAAGTCAGATTTGAAATAAAATTGCAGGGGAATAGACCGCGGTTCCCCTTAGAACCGTGGTCTATTCCCCCTGTTAAATTTTGACATTCCTGCCAAGTCAAATTTGAAATAAAATTGCAGGGGAATAGACTGCGATTCCCCTCAGAACCACAGCCTATTCCCCCTGCTAAATTCTTACATTTCCCAAAAGCTGTTCTGAAATAAATTGGAGTCAGGGAATAGGTCGCGGTTGTTGGTTGAACTGCGGCAAAAAGTGGGCAAAAAATTACAACATTGCCATTTCAGATCAGTTTAAGGTTTTTTTTAATCAGAATAGGTCGCGATTTTTATGGAAACCGCGACCTATTCCACTATATTATCTCGGTTTTATAATGAATCGCGGTAGTATCATTTAATTAGGTTAAAAAGATATCAATGAACAATTTCATCTCCCATGCGAAAACTCTGAAACTCAAAGCTTTCTCCTTTCCGTCGCGCTTCGAGTGTCTTCTGCAAGGTGTTTCTTTACCGTCGCGCCATCGTCAACTTCCACTTGGACATCGTCAACTTCCGTCGCGCCTTTCTCTCTAAAGCCCTCCTCTCCGTCGCGCCATTCTACTTAGTTTCTTCTTTCTGGCGCTTTAAGTGCCTTTCTCTTTGAAGCCCTCCTCTTCGTGCCATTAACATTGCGCCTGATTCCAGGTATTGCCTTTGATGCCCTTCGTCCTTTTTGCATTTCTGCACTTCAGTTTCACGATGAACTGCATCATGCCTTAACTGTCAATTGTAAATTTTCAATTACACATCATCGCTGCACACAGAAATTGCTTTTGCATAAGCACTTTTTTTATTATATTTGGAATGATATTTTATACATTGTGAATCTTGTCTAGTTATTAGATACTTTGGGTGTTGGGGTGCGAAAACGTAAAGGAAGAGATGGGGACATGTGAGCGTCTCAGGATGCGCTGTAGAGTCTCGGTGTGAGGTTATGTGTGAGTAAAGTATGATCAAGGGAGTCTGATAGGGGCTTTGTTATGAAGGTTGGATTTAGGTTGAACTCAATTAGGATGATGAAGTGTATTGAACTGGAACATGGCAAAGAACTTATGAATATGTAACGTAAATGGTGAAGATAAGAGAAAGTTGCAGGGTGGGACCGTGTATAAAAGTTGAATAGAACGACTTTTTTTTTTTAAAAAAGGGTTTTGGTCGCGGTTGTAGCACGAACCGCGGCCTATTCTCCAACCTTTTCCCGTAGTTCAAACCGCGACCTATTGTTTTAGGAATTATTTTTTAAAAGAGGGGGTTTTCCTCGTAGTTCCAAGGGGAACCACGGTCATATCCCCAGCTTTTTACTGCGGTTGGAATCGCGGCCTAAAGTCCCAAACTTTTTATCGCGCCCGTATATGACACGATTCATGAACCGCGATGTATATTCAAAAACAACTGTGAACCGCGGTCGTTTCCCTTCTCTGCACTAGTGATTACTGTCTTTGCAATTTTCTTAGTTTCGTGAGTAGTGGTTACTTGGTAGTTTTGAATTCTTTGAAATATTATTCATACCTAGTAGTTTTAGAAGCATATTTACATTAAATTTCATTATAGATATGCATTATAGTCTGATCTTAAGTTTCTTGCCTGCATGCATTTTAAATTTTCAATTTCTGCATAACATACACAATTAGATAGGATTGCATGTTCATATTCATTTTTAGTTCCTGCATTTGTATTTTCATTTTAGTAAGCATAAATTATACAAACTACACTAAATATGCATAATTTCTTTGAATACAAAACCTTGGTTATCACTACATTACATTATTGGGGAATCATAATTGTTTGCTAAATTCTAGTGCGGCCTAGTCTTTAATAGTTGTACAACCTATTGTTACTTTTGGGGCTGTGGTCTAACGTCAATAACATTTTCTGCAAAATTTGGAGTGTCATCATCATCGTTATCGCCTTCATGGTCTATCCTTTTGTGTCGTCAAATGTCGTTGACATTGACAATGCCTAATTTGGACAATACTTTGTATCAAAGTAATTGCATCCAAATCTAACGAGGTTTTCATAACTCAAGTCTACCTGAAAAACAACAAGTATTCTTGTAATCAACATTACGTATAGAAGAGGCATGTTGTTTCAACATTTAACCATGTGCTTCAGGATGTGATTTGGCCAGTTGATAGCAATATTATTTTTTAAACACCACAAGTAGAATATGTCCTTATGAGTTAGTTTTGCAAAATTTATACCCTAAGGTGGCAACATATGAACAAGCACATAATGAGGAGTTTGCCATTGATATTTAAACGTCCTGCATTCATAACCATCTGACCATGTAACTGAGGTATGATAATGTTGTTTAAAGCTTTAGACTCATCGTTCTGTAGGTCCTTAGGTATGGTTTTAAAGGATAACTTTCGACCTTCATATGATAGATTGCATAGTGTGATCCAATCTGCAGGTTTTATTGTTGATTTCACCTTATTAGAGATATGACCATTACCACTAACTTTGAAGTTTGTATATAATACTTTAACAAGTTTCATATAGTAAGTGGGACTTTGGAGTTATACAAAATTTTTCAAACCTTGAAATAGTAGGGGTTGTATGAAATCTAACCCGAATTCATCAAAGAACCACATGACCATGATTTTAGGTGACAACATGCCGTATAAAGAAGTTGGCAATATATTCTTTCGTCTGGGCCGAGGATTTGAACCACCTTATTTGTTGTAGTTGGTTTATATATTGTCGTTAAGCAATACCATTAGATGGCTTTGCATATGATTTTTCCTTACGTGTTTTAGCATTTTTTTGCCTTTTACTTGAAGAAAATGATGTCATAACCCACAATTGATGGTCTATGTTATAATAGATATATCAAGTGAACAAGTCATCAAAAAAAAATAATTGAAACTAAAAGGCAACAAAATAGAAGAGTAAAATAATACCTAATAGAAGAAAAAAAACATGTCAATTTAGTTAAGTAGTAAACATGTGTTGTTACATATCAAACACAACTTAAATATCAGTAGACGAAACTAAACCATACAATATTATATGAAATTAATTTCTAAATAGACTAATTTGAAGAAACATCACCGAAACTACCACTATCTTCTATCATCATTTTATACATTTTGTTCCAACGACGTGAAGGGGACATTCCCATAATTCATTTCAAAAGGAATGAATTTATGAACATGAAGTCATAACAATGTTCCATCACTTGATCACACTAGTGCAAAAACGTTGTTTAACGTCACCCATTAGACGTTGGTTTCGTGAAAAACCGACGTCTATTACTGCACGGTGCCATAATCGTAAATATATTAGTAAACTAGACGTCAGTTTCGATGTTAGGCGACGTCTATGACATCATAGACATTGCACCTGCCGCAAATCGATGTCGAAGACCCTGAGGTATGTGATAAGACAGTCAATTCAACGTCGGCTAGAAAAGGGCACTAACGTTCAAGTCACTGACAGGAAATCAAACGTCAATCGGTTCAACTTTAGACGTCGGATCCCTTGAAAACTCGACGTTGACTGGGCTAAAATTAATGTTGTTCACCTAATTCCCAGGCGCTTAGACGTCACATAGTCAAAAGGCGACATCTAAGGCCTGTCTGGAAGGCGGGAAGACAAAAATTCTTCAATTTAGACGTCAGTTCTGATCGTAAGCGACGTTTGACTTCCTGTAATCGATTATTTTCACCAAATTCGGGGGTTTTAGACGTCGGCTAGGAGGGGCACCGATGTGAACTACCCCTGACAGGAAATCAAACGTCAATCTTTTCAGCTTCTTGACGTAGAATAGACGTCGGATCCCCTGAGACACCGACGTCTATAGACGTCGGATCCCCTAAAACATCGACGTTTATAGACGTCGGTTTCTGGAGCAACCGACGTCCCATTTCATTTTAAATAGACCGCGGACTCTTCTCGCCATTCAGTTTCTGATCGCGTCTTCATCTCTTCTCCTTTTTCTCTACTTCTCCTCTTCTTTTACTCGCTTGCGCACCTCTACTTTTTATCTCTTGCGGCATTGCATTGTCGTTTCTCATAACATCATTGTCTTCGCCCTCTCCTTTTTCTCTCTTGCATCCCAGGTGCGTGGTTTTTTTTTTATGCTTACCGTTTAAACTTTCTTTAGTTTTTTATCGATTATCTTGTCGTTCAACTGATTAAAATTTGCTTTCTTTGTGTTGTGTTTTAGTGCAATTTTGATCCTCTCTTTGGGTAACATAGTGCAACATTCTCCCTTTGCTGGTTTTCTCACAAGAAGAGTGGCGATCTTTTGAGTTTTCTAAGGCTTCCGACCTAAAATGGAACTTGGATCCATGTCTAGTTCTTGTGTCACCGTAATTTTTTTCTTTTGCGGTTGAATAATGGGAAGTAGTCATGGACCCAGGTTCGGTTTTGGGTTGAATGTCTTAGAAGATTCGAAAGACGCAAACTTTTTTTGTGGGGAAACTGGCGAGAGGAGAGTGTTACACAATTCTATCGAAAGTCTGGATCAAAACTGCACTAAAACACAACGCCGTTGTTAAACGTCGGTTAGTGCCTGGTCCGACGTCTATAAGAACATAAACGTCGGTTAGTCTCATTTTGAACCTCAATATATATTCATGTTGACGTCGGTTTAAGCAAAGGTGGATGTCTATATAGAGTAATTAGACGTCGGTGTGAGTATAAGCAGACGTCTATATAGACGTTGGTGGATATCGTTACTCGACGTTTATATGGACGTCGGTTCTGAGGAATTGCGACGTCCCATAGACGTCACCTGTATAGACGTCGGATGTGAAAGTGACGTTAAAAGCCCAAATTAACCGACGTTAAATAACGTTTCTGCACTAGTGTCATCTGCTTTCACTACTGTTAACTACAAAAGGAGACTACGAATGGGGAAGGAAAACCCAATTTCTGATTTCATAAACTCAAAACACTTACCAATGATCATCGTCTGTTGGTAATGACTAATGTTATTTACCGATGATATTATTAGTGGATATATCCACTAATAAATTACGAAATCTATTATCGACGAACATAATCTGTCGATAACTACCCAATCTCTATTCCATTAATAAATCTATCGATAAATATACTTAACTAACAAATCATTTGCGTGAATAATAATCTATTGATAATTTTAATAATTCTTAGTATTTGTTGTATTTGCTAAAAAAAATAGGTTTAATCATTCTGATAGTCTCTATTTTCGGTGACTTTTTTCAATTAGGTCCCTCATTTTTTCTTTTTCTCAATTGGGTCCCTATTTTTGAAAAATTGAACCAATTAGATCACTGTCGTTAGTTCCGTACTAACACCGTTAAAAAGGGTGACACGTGTCAGCTCATGATTTTTTTAATTTTTTAAATATATTTTTAATTTCTTTTTTATTTTTTATTTTTTTTTCTTTTAAAAATAAAATTTGCCATGTGTCAAGTTGACATTGTGTCACGTAACAATGACAGTGTGAGGTGACACTGACAGTGCCACGTGTCACTATCAAACCACTGACAATTAATTTCATTCTTTAATAACCTGTACTCAAAGTTAATAATATTATTTTTTAAAATATACGATAATTCTATAAAAAAAAAATAGTATATAAGAAGTGTTCTAAAAAGGTAAAAGGATTTTATTTATTTTTAAAATATTACCGCATCATTCCCAACAATGATGACCAGTAAAATCCTCTTTATATATATATATATATATATATATATATAGGGGTTTGTTAACACGCGTATGCCTGTTTTTCAATTGGTATATTTTAACAATGTGTACCGGATTATAGCAAGCAAAAATACCCTCATATATTATGGATTCTAAGTTTTAAAGTCAAGGATATTTAAATAATTTTCATTCTCAAAATTGAAAAAAAAAAAAAGAAAACCCTGAATCCTTACTCACCTCTCTCATTCCTCTCAATCATTTCTCTTTCATCTCTCTCACTCCAACCTTTTCTCTACATCCTATGGTAGATCCAACTAAAAAAAAATTAGAAATACTCGTCGTTAAACAATTTACTTTTATAAAGAGTCTAGTCATTGGCATATTCGCCTTCAGCAAAGGTTCATTCAAGATCTCTTCAATTTCATCATCTTCACTAACCTCTCTAATTTCATCATCTGCAGATATTGAATCGTCATCTCTTAAAAAACCTTCAGGCCAATTACCAATTCCTTCTGATGTCATTATGCTTGTGAAAATTAGATAAGAAAAAAAATTATAAAATGAAAACTCATTATAAAATCATTTTTTGTAAGAAATTGTTTAATAACGAGTGTTTCTGATTTTTTCCAAATGAATTACCAATTCCTTCATATGTCATTATGCTTGTGAAAATTAGATAAAATTAGTAAGACAAAAATTATAAAATGAAAACTCATTACAAAATCATTTTTTTTTAAGAAATTGCTTAGACGCCTGTTTCTGATTTTTTTTAATTGGGACTACAATAGAGATGACAGAGAAAAGAGAAAAGGTTGGAGTGAGAAAGATGAAAGAGAAAATTTTGAAAGGAATGAGAGAGCTGAGTAAGAGTTTGAGTTTTTTTTTTTTTTTTTAGTTTTGAGAATGAAAATTATTTAAATATCATTGACTTTAAAACTTAGAATTCATAATATATGAGGATATTTTTGTCTATTATAATCCGGTACACATTGTTAAAATATACCAGAAAAACAGACGTACGCGCGTTAACATACTCCATATATATATATAATTAGATAGATATTTCTACAATAGGAAATAAAATATAAAATGATTAAAAAATATGAAATGAAATAAACTATTATTTTATCTTTTATATCTACTTCTCTCGTAATTATTTTTGAATTATTATAAATATTTGAAATTGAAGAATATGTAAGAAAATAAAATAATCTATTGCTATTTTACCTACGTTACCTATTTATGTTTTAGATCAGTTACAATTTGAATTCAGTTGTGTCACAAGACATGATCATCGGTCCTCATAAAATCAATATTAAGTTTTACTTTAAAATTATTATATCTCAAAACTTATTGCAAATGTTGAGAAATCATTATATTAAGTAAAAAAAAATACAAAACAAACTTTTAATAGAGGAATTACAGAATACAATATTTTATATTTATTTATGGAAAATATTCTAAACTTATAATAAAAAAAGAGAAACTAAATACTCAAACTGCTTATCCATTTTCAAATCATCAAATTTATAAACATTACAATTATTTTCATGATAAACATGAAATATTTTTAAACTTCATATTTCACAAATCATATTTATGCATTTTCTTCGTCTTGCTCTTAAAACAATCAAAGGAGAACAAAAAGTTTCACAAAAACACACAAATCAAATATATAATTTCGAAATTAGTTATGTTAAAATTGATTGTGCTAAATATTTAAAATATTTATCATTTGAAATCAATTTGGTTGAAGAGAAGTCGTAAATTCACAATATGAATGCAAATTGGATAGAAAACTGTAAACTCTATATAAAGCATTGAATATACACTAAACACAAGTACAGTTTGGTGCCTTGAACGCGTTTACTTGATAACACGGCGTTAGTGTTATTACTAGAAAGCAGAAATTTCTAGTGTAATTGCATGACAAAATTTCAAAGCTTTCAAACAATTATTTTATATGATTCAACATTAACAGCCTAGAAGATTGAATTTCTTTCCTTTTTTTTTTCAAAAATAGTGTAGTTAGTATTGTGTCTCCATGGTGAACCCCCTCCTTTTTTAGAAGGAGATTCTTGGGAATCCAAGTGTGAGTCTAAGTCCCACGTTGAATAGAAATGAGAAAGTAAAGAACTATATAAAGATGAAAGATCCATTAAACTATTGTCTTAAGGTTTTGGGTAAAGAGTGGTGTTAATCCCTTATGTGATTGAACTCATATATCATTTGGTATTGTCTCTCCGGTGAACCCTCTCCCAGATAGATCCAACAGTTAGAGTGTTACTAATCTAGCATTTTAAGATTATTTTTTATATTTTTAATTTATTAATAGTGAAAAACTTGGAATGGTAATATAAATTGTTTGTTATTAATCTAAAATATAATGTATATGCTAACATTTGTTTACTTATATGATGATTTTATACATTACAAATAACATTTATTGCATTCTTTGACTTTTTTATAAGAGTTTTTCTTCTTTGTTGATCTGATTGAAGAACTGATACCATATGATTGATTATTGTCACAAGATCTTCAATTTGGACTGATTAGTTTCTTTATTTGTGTAAGTTAGTATTTTACCCTTTTCTCTTGGTCCAATATGTGTTATCCTTGCATACAGTCTTTCTTTCGGTTGCATGTGTTGTTTAAGAGATCTTATCATGTTTGTGTTCTTCCTAGGTATAGATAAAGTATCTTATCAGTTTGAAGAGGGTTTGGTATTCTTAAAGTAGGTTAAGTTGTCTCACATGTAAGGGAAGCTAGTCTTGATCCATGTTGTATGATTTTTGTCAAATTTGATGAATTGCATGTTGTTGCTTTATTGAATTTATTGATTGTTCTTTATAAATATGGTTTGGTGTATTTGCTAGTATGGTTTTGTATGGTTTAGATACAACAATATGTTTTGAGTGTTATGATTGTTTTTTGTTGTGAATGAGAGTGGAATCTAAGGAATTAAGCAATTTTGTACAAATTCTATTATATGTAAAATTTTGTTTTTAAACAAAGGGACTAAAAGAAAAGTACCAAATTAATCAATTGAGCAGGTCCCAATAACATGAAATTTTCTAGTTTGTTGAAACAACACTGCGTGGTAGTAGATTGAAGTTGAGCGTTAGCTTTGTGCTACAGGTTTGGGGCAATTTAGCTCCAGGAAACTAAGCACCAAACTATATTGTTGAGTGTCAGACCATGCCACTGAGTGTCAACTTTTTCGAATGCCTTAGTGTTGAGCAGCAACAAGGTACTATTAAGTGCTAGCTTTGTACTACAAGTTTGGAGTATTTTAGCTCCAGATCGTTGAGCACTAGAAATGTCGCTGAGTGGTCTCACACTAAGCGTCAGAATTGCCATTGAGGTTGTTGTTAGTTATGTTTTCTTTTTAACTGGTTCTTAGTGTTTGTGTTGATTGATATATTCATGTTCATGAGTTTAGTAGTCAATATAATTGATGTGTAAGTGTTGTTTAGGAAATGATTGATAAATTTATGGATAAATATGCATGTGAATAATGATGTATGAAATTGTGATGATGTACTTGTTAATGGATATAAACATTGTATGTGTTTGGCATAATTCCATGTGTCTCGTGAGGAGATTCTATGTCGGCATTTCATTAATGTATGTATTGATGTATGAATTAAGTAAAGGAGTATCATGAACTCTAATAAGTGTTCATGCATATGTATAGTAGAATGTGTTATTTGGTGAAAGTTGTAAGAGGTCACAGTCAATGAGTTTGTTTGGCCCTAGTTGCAAACGAAATTAACCTTGTGTATAAGGGTGATAACCCCTTTGGCTATGGCTCTGCAAAGCATAGAGACCACCACAAGTGTAGGTCTCCAATGAATTCCAATATCAAGGACATGTATTCGAATAATTGAGTTTAAAATCCTCTATTTCGTGTGCATATATATATATATATTCATCGTATTTATATTCATGCATAGTTTGTATGTATGATATGATTTATTGGTTTCAAGATAACTCCCTTTTAGATTAACTTACCTTTCTTTTGTGTTTCTGTCTTTTTTTTTTGTTCTTTTGCAATGGTCACCTTTATTGGTGTGAGCAAATGAGGAAGCATAAGTTGATATACTTCAAAAGGGATATGCATTGTTGTTGTCTCGTTGTTAAATTATTTTTCCTTCATCACCAAAATCTTAAGAAGGATTCTAAGTTTTTTCCTATTGTACCATAGTTTCATTTAAACTATATGTATCTCATGTTATTATGATTATATCTTAAAATAGCTATAATACCAATGTTATTATGATTATATCTTAAAATAACTATAATACCAATTTTCTAGATTGTGAATTATCAATTTTGAATATTATAATGAAATGTCTTATTTTATTAATTGTATACTACCAAAATAAGATGTTATACTATTTAGGAAAAATGAATTTTAATATTTTATTTAATTAGAAATTAAACTAAATGAATAATAAACTAAATTGCATATGTTAAATGTAACGTGGTCTAAAATTGTTAACGGGTTACTATAACAACAAAATAATAGAATATATAATTTTTATCCTACCATCAAATATATGTATTTTTTAAGAATTTTATTTTAGTCATTATTAGTAATTATGATTAGTTTAACTAGTTAAAATAAATGATTGATATAATTAAAGTAATATAAATTATTAAAAATTTAAATAATTAATTTTTTTTATCGACGAATATTAGTTGAAAAACACTAATTAACGTCGGTTATTTTGGACTTTTAACGTCTATTAACCAACCGACGTCTAAATCAGTGACGTCAATGGGACGTCAGAGATCCTAACCACAGACGTCTATAATGACGTCAGTTAGTGCCCATGACGAATGTCAATAAACGTTGGTAATGGTTTAAATGGACGTCTAAAGGCACTAATTAGACGTCGGACAAAGCATTAACCGACGTCTAAGAGCACATAAAGACTTCGAACATGACAATGATTGACGTCTAAAAGCAAATATAGACGTCAGTTTTTGCTTTAACCGACGTCTAATACAGTGGTTGTGTTTTAGTGCAGTTTTGTTCCCGTCTTTGGATAGCCTAGTAGCACAATCTCCTTTTGCTAGTTTCCCCCAAAAAAAAAGCTTGCAACCTTTGAATTTCTTATGGATCTTTTCAACCCAAAACCGAACCTGAGTTGTTGCTTAGTTCCATTTTCATCCGCAAGAGGAAAAAATCACGGTGAACTGATAACTAGACAACGACCCAGGGTCGTTTTTGGGTTGAAATGATCAAAAGAAATTCACTAGACGCCGATTTTTCTGGGAGGCAGCTAGCAAAGGGAGAATGTGTTACTACATTACCCCAAGAAAGGAACAAAACTGCACTAAAACACAACACAAAGAAAACAAATTTAATCAGTTGAACCAGAAGATATAATCGATGAAAGATTGACAAAGATTAAACGGTAACAATAAAAACCACGCACCTAGGATGCAATGCCGCAAGAGAGAAAAAGGAGAGGAGGAAGACAATGGCGTTATCAGAAACAACAATGCAATGCCGCAAAAGATAAAAAGAAGAGGTGCCGCAAGCGAGAAAAATAAGAGGTGAAGCAAGAGAAAAAGGAGAAGAGGAAGACACGATATCAGAAACTGAATGTCGCGAAGAGTCTGCGGTTTATTTAAAATGAAATGGAGCGTTGGTTGCTCCGGAAATAGACGTCTATAGTCATATAGACATCGGGTATCTAACTAATATGACGTTCAAGTTAACATTAAAACTGACTTTTTGAATACCCATTAGACGTCGGTTTCGAGGGGATCCGACGTCTAGGAAGCTGAACCTATTGACGTTTGATTTCCTGTCATGGATCTTCACGATAGTTATGATGGGGCGCCGACGTTTATAATAACTTAAATGTCGGTGCCCTTCAAGCCAACGTCTATGTCCCTCGAGTTTGGTGAACATAATTAATTACAGGCACATAGACGTCGCTTCCCCTCAACACAGACGTTTAAATTGAAGAATTTTTGTCTTCCCACCTTCCAGACAGGCCTTAGACGTCGCCGTTTGACTTAGTGACGTATAAGCGCCTGGGAATTAGGTGAACAACATTAATTGCAGCCCAGTAGACGTCGGCCTCGTGAACAGCGACATCACTTGACTGTCTTATCACCTAACTCAGACAATTAGACGTCGGTTTGCGGCAGGTTCAACGTCTACAATGTCATAAACGTCGCCTTACCTTGAAACCGACGTCTAGTTTACCAAACTATTTACGATAATGCCAGCGTGCAGTCATAGACGTCAGATTATCAGGAAACCGACATTTACTGGATGACGTTAAATAACGTTTTTACACTAGTGTATGTTAATAAGAAAAGTCGAAGGAGAGTCTCTTCCTTCCTCCTAACTCCTAAAATATTTACTTAGACATTATTTTATACACTAAAGTTATTGTGACTAAAATAATCTCTATTTTTTAATAAAAATTTATAATTAATATATGAATTAACTTTAAATTGATCTCTAATTCATAACATAGACGGACATATTAAAAGATATATAATATATTAAAAGATGTTTTTATAATGTTGTTAATTAAAGATATCAATACAATGCTTAAAATGATATTTTTTTTAGTTAAAAGAAATTTATATGGAATAAAATTCTTGTTAATAAAAGACAACGTTAAAGTAAATTATTAATGACTTAGTTATATTATTTAAAATGTATAGATCTTAATTATATTAATTGATCGATCTTATTTTAATGGTAAACTAGGTATAATTAATTCTAATACTCAAAAACATTAAAAAAAAAATTAAAGCTAACAAATATGTTTGACATACATTTACAATAAATTAAGAACATACTTACTTCTCATAATCTATATGGGAACCAAGATTATTTAATCTAACCACCAATTACATCATTAAGTTTGATTTTTGATTGATCGGATGACAACCTCGTCTACACTGTTCAATATCCCTTGAAAATAGCTTACCTATTTGTTTTTCCACTACGAGATGATGGAAAATTGATAGAGACATCGCTTTCATATCCCTGAAAATCAACTGCATGGCCCACTTGAGAGAAATTGCCATGGCTGTTGGTATTCACTCATCCAAGATAATATTTCTATAATTAGCACCAAAGATGATCGATGCCAACTGCACTATCCTTTTCCCTAAACCCAGTCGTCTTTGTTGACTTTGAATTTTTGCATCTCTATGTCTGCTCTACTTCATTCCACTGTGTTTTTTTCTTCTTCATATCCTG
The DNA here is from genome assembly GCF_000741045.1 of Vigna radiata var. radiata. Lineage (NCBI taxonomy): Eukaryota > Viridiplantae > Streptophyta > Magnoliopsida > Fabales > Fabaceae > Vigna > Vigna radiata. The sequence continues at coordinate 4,280,189 of NW_014543262.1, read as the reverse complement.
CTAATTTAATTTCTTAAATTCAGTTTTATTTTTACCTTAGATTTGATCATGTCTTTCTCAAATCATATTGAATATAGTTACAGTACTTTTAAAATAAATATTTGTTTTTTCAAATTTTAATTAATGGAAACCATGTCTTTTCAAATTATTAAATTAATCTCTATACTTTTAATAAAAATATACGTGAATTTGTAATATTTCTAAAAAAGTAACCCTTACCTCTCTTGTTTTATTTTATAAAATATATATTAGTTAAAATTTAAATCGAAATATGAAAAGGGCTTTATTTATACAAATATTCATGTTTAAAGTTTAATTTTTAATTTATATATTTTTCATTTTATTTAATGTATGTTATTTTTTAAATAAAAGAAAGGAAGTAATGAGCTTTATTAACGATATGAGTAATGTCATTATATTTAAAATATAAGGATGGCAAATATCATTCTATTAAAAATTAGAAAAACTAGAGGTGGTATGGTTATTATTTTATTAAAAATGTAAGAAAGATATGTATTTATTTTAAAAATAATGAGTATAATACATATAGTTATTCAATTATAAGTATTTTTTTATTACTTGGATGGAGTAATTTAGAACGGTAATTCATTGAGAATTTAAAATATTTTATAATATAATATAATAACTTGTTTGAATAAAGTAAAGTAATTAGAAATAAATTGTAGTTAAGAAATTTTTGTAGGTATTTTAAATGAATAAAATAGAAAATTTTCAAATACATTAAAAAATACAAGTTATATGAAATTTTACTTCTCTCTCACTTTATTCATGAAGGTTGAGCCAAATTGGTTTAAGTTAAAGACTCAATTTAGTTGTTTCGAACTAAAGGTTCTATCATATGTTGGAAAGGGTTGAAAAAATCAAAGGTAACAAACTGATATGGACCACAGGTTGGGACAAGTTGGTTCGAATCAAAGGTTGGATGAGTTGATCTTGGACAAAGGCCGACATGAGTTGGTCGGACTAAAGGTCGAATTGAGTAAGTTTGAATAGAAGATTGAGTTAGTCAGCTCAGACCTAAGGTTAAGTAGAGTCAATTTCAAGTTAAAAGTCAAGTCGAATTATCTTAGATCAAAGGTCGAGACAAATCATCTCTAAGGGTCAAGACAAATCTCCTTTAACCTAGAATTGACACGATCCATCTCGAACTCAAAGTCGAGTTGAATCGACTCTACCTAAAATTCGATCTAGTTGTTTGAAGGTTAGACAAAATAAGCTAAATAAAAAATAAATACAAGAAGAACTAATTTGAATTAAATTGGCCTAAATCTCGTTTAACAAAAAGTTGAATTCTTTTTTACAATTATAAAAAAAGCCATCGAAGAACTTTGAAAAAAAAATCAATATTCATTACAAAAGATAATCGATATTAATATTTTTAACAATTATTTAATATTTAAATAATTTTTTGAATTTGGTAATAATTGAATACTTTGTCAAAAAAATAAATTTAAATTCACTACATTTGAATTTCTTTTGTCCAAACAATAAATCTGAAAATAAAATCAATTAAAATTTAATGTATTTAAATATCTTGAGAATTGAAAAATCTTATATATAAATTTTTTAAGATGAAAAAGAAAACGAAAAACTAAAAAAGATTACACTACACTCTAAATATTTTTTCAACTTGGGGATAAACATTGTGTGGTTAATAGACAACGATAGGTGACATTTTAGCAGTGAACATATGTCGTATAAAGAAGGGAATATGATGGTAACAGTTTAACGTGGGTAATACGCTGCAATAACAACGTTTCTAGACCAATTCAGCGAAAGAAAAAGTACAATATTTCTTGACTTGGGTTCTTATATATGTCACGCCCATAAGAGTTTGCAAAATCCCATTAACTGCATGCAAGCAATTGAAAATTTCATCATGGTGTTCGTCTTTCCAACCATTAAGCTCAAACCTTCATTGATGCTTCTTGTAATGTTGTTTTCTGCATTTCCACATTACAATGCTGCCAGTTCTTCCGATTCAGAAGCAAATGCTTTGTTGAAGTGGAAAGGCAGCCTTGACAGCAACAGTCAAGCTTCTCTCTCTTCATGGAATGGCAGTAATCCTTGCAACTGGCTGGGAATAGAATGTGATGATTCCCATTCTGTTTCTCACATAAATCTTACACATGTTGGATTAAAAGGTACACTTCAAACTTTTAACTTCTCATTACTTCCAAACATTCTCATTCTGAATATGAGTTTCAACTCCTTGTCTGGAAGTATACCTCCACAGATTGAACACTTGTCCAATCTCAGCTCTCTTGATTTGTCTACCAATAAACTCTCCGGTAGCATTCCCAAAACCATCTGTAATCTTTCTAAACTAAAGTATCTGAATCTTAGTGTCAATGGTCTCTCTGGTTCTATTCCTAATGAAGTGGGCCATCTCCAGTCTCTTCTCACATTCGATATATATACCAACAATCTCTCTGGGCCAATCCCTCCTACCTTAGGAACTCTGCCCCTTTTAGAATCTATTCACCTTTTTGAAAATAAACTCTCTGGACCCATTCCTTCCAGTATTGGGAATTTGTCCAGGCTCACCATGTTATCTTTATCTTCAAATCAGCTCACCGGATCCATCCCTCCCCATATCGGAAATTTATCAAACGCCAAGGTCATATGTTTTATTGGGAATGAACTTAGTGGCCAGATTCCAATAGAGATTGAGAAGCTTACTGGTCTGGAATGTTTGCAACTTGCTGATAATAATTTTATAGGCCAAATACCTCAGAACATTTGCCTTGGCGGAAACATGAAATACTTCACAGCTGGTAATAACAATTTCACTGGCCCAATTCCAGAGACTTTGAAGAAATGCTACAGCCTTAAAAGACTCAGGCTTCAGCAAAACCATCTAACTGGGGATATAACAAACTTTTTTGATGTTCTTCCAAACTTGAACTACATCGATCTCAGTGAAAATAATTTTCATGGTAATCTTTCTCCTACTTGGGGAAAATTTCGCAGCCTCACAAGCTTCATGATTTCCAAAAACAAGTTGTCAGGTGTTATTCCACCAGAACTAGGTGGCGCAACCAAATTACAGGTGCTTGATCTATCCTCAAACCATCTTACTGGAAACATCCCAGAAGATTTATGCAACTTGACCCTCTTGTTTGATCTTTCAATCAACAACAATCATCTTTCTGGAAATGTTCCCTCGAAAATAGAATCACTGGAGTCACTTAAAATTTTGGAGCTCGGGTCAAATGATTTCACAGGCTTAATCCAGAAAAAACTTGGAAATTTGCGCAATTTATTGTCCTTGAATCTGAGCCAGAATAAATTTGAGGGAAATATTCCTTCAGAGCTTGGCAATTTGAAGGATCTCTCAAGGCTTGATCTCAGTGGAAATTTGTTGAGTGAAAGATTACCACCAACGCTTGGTGGAATAAACAGATTAGAAACATTGAATCTATCCCACAATAGTCTTTCAGGTGGTCTCTCTAGCTTACAGGATATCATAAGTTTGACATCTGTTGACATATCATACAACCAGTTTGAGGGTCCACTTCCTGACAATCCAGTCTTCCAGAATGTCACCATTGAAGCTCTGAGCAATAACAAAGGCCTGTGTGGCAATGTCGCAGGCTTGGAGCCTTGCCTGAAAGTAAGTGGGAAATCTCATAATAATACTACAAGGAAAGTGCTGATAGCAGTTTTACCCGTTACTGTGGCCATTCTAATGCTTGCACTATTTCTTTTTGGTGTTTCCTATAATTTATGCCGAACTTCAAACAAAGAACAAGAGCAGGCTCTAAGTTCACGATCTCCCAGCATGTTTCCAGTATGGAGTTTCGGAGGCAAAATTATGTTTGAGAATATTATTGAAGCCACCGAATATTTTGATGAGAAATATCTCATTGGAGTTGGAGGTCAAGGTTGTGTTTACAAAGCAATATTACCTACAGGTGAAGTTGTTGCTGTGAAGAAACTCCATTCAGTTTCAAATGGAGAAATCCTCAATCAGAAAGCTTTCACAAGAGAGATCCAGGCTTTGACAGAAATCCGACATCGTAACATCGTAAAGTTTCATGGGTTTTGTTCGCATTCACAATACTCATTTTTGGTGTGCGAATTCCTAGAGAGGGGCGATGTGAAGAAGATTTTGAAAGATGATGAACAAGCAACTGCATTTGATTGGAACAAAAGGGTGGATGCTGTTAAAGACGTGGCAAATGCTTTATGCTATATGCACCATGATTGCTTACCTCCAATTGTCCATCGTGATATATCAAGCAAAAACGTTCTTTTGGATTCAGAATATGTAGCTCATGTCTCAGACTTCGGAACAGCCAAGCTTCTTGATCATAGTTCAGCCAATTGGACATCATTTGCAGGAACCTTTGGATATGCTGCTCCAGGTGAGTTTCCTTTCTATATTGAGTATATTTCATGATATTTCAACTTGTGTTTGTTGATGATCTACAAAATGTTTGTATCTTTACGACTAAAATCCTAGTTAATATTTTTACTTTGTTACAGAACTTGCATACACAATGGAAGTAAACGAGAAATGTGACGTGTATAGTTTTGGGGTCTTGGCATTGGAAATATTATTTGGAAGGCACCCTGGTGATGTTACATCTTTAATGCAATCTTCTTTATCAACTGGTATGATCTCAACGCTTGATCATATGGCATTGATGGATAACTTGGATGAACGTCTACCTGATCCAACAACTTCTACTTTGAAAGAGGTGGTATCAATTCTCAAGATAGCAATTTCTTGCCTGACTGAAAGTCCACGATCTCGCCCCACCATGAAGCTCGTAACCAACGAGCTTGCAATGTCGAGGTCATCTTCAATGTCACACACAGAGCTGAAAGACTGAACATCCTACGTATACATGCTTGAGTTGTTCTTGTTCCCTTGATTTTGTATTGTATTTTCTTCTTTCTTATTTTATGTGATCTATTTAATGTTATGAAATATAGATCTTGTAATCGTGAAGTTAGCTTGCCTTTGTAATATAGTACTACATAATCAAAAGAATAAAACTTCTAAGCTTTATTTATTTTCCTCTGCTATTTTTTACTAGGAAAGAAAAAAACCTTACCCACAGAAGGGTGCCATGTGTTAGTATAAAAAGATAACGTTACTTTCACAATATTTTTTTAATAATATTTTAATATTATCTATATGTGATTATGTGATTGATTTATGTTGGCATTTATGATTATTATTATTGATTGTAAAATAATTTTAGACATATCAAAATTTATATATAAATTAACATTTATAAAATTTATCATAATATATAATACAAGAAAATATTGAAAATAAATATTTAGTGTAAGACAAAAAAAATTGTACAAGATTTTCTTTTCTCACACAAAAGAAGAGAACCGTAATTTGATTACTTTTCTTCTAATTGGGTTTCTACTTTTTTTTTTTTTAAAGTGAAGTTGTGCATTGTAAGCACAATTTCAATTGTTTTATTTTTAAATTGAAGTCGAGTATTTAAAACAAAAGTTTAGTTGTTTTTTTAAAAAGGTAAAACCATGTTTGTCATGCACAATTTTAAAATACAAAGAAATTTTACACCTATACCTGCGTTATATATCAATGGATGGTTTCCATCAAAAGATTTTAGTAATCTACAAATCTACAAAGCCATTTTCAAGATTTGATAGTCTCTCCTAACATTCTGAGAAACATCATCGAACTTGACAGTCATGGTTTAGTCTACATAAATATATTTGATTTTATAATCTATGAACTTGACAAAGAAAATACTTTAAAAGGTAAAGTTATTTGATTTTATTATATATCAAATATTTATTTTTCAAAACCTCGTTAGCTAAGAGCAATAATAAATTATAGCAAAAGTACTAAAAAATATTTTCTTTCACATTAATTTTTTCTTCCCAAACTTCCTTTTAGAGTATATAAATCTTGGATTCAGTATGAACACCAAATGCTAAAGAATCCAAAGAGTGTGCTACTTTAGTCGAATAAAATCGAGTGTATATTTGAAATATAGTACCAAGTTGCATGGAATCTTCCAACACCCTTCGAAATAGCCTTCTTTTTCCTGTCTTTTCCTACAATCACCCAATCCATACCATTATTTTCATTTTTTGAATCACAGTCCTCCACTGAATAATTCATATTTATCCCTTTGATTTTCAAATAAAACTAAGTCTATGATAAGTGCATGACCCACCATGGAGCAATTTGTCTCCATTGTTGTTGACCTTTACAGCTCAAATATACTCAATATCAAGTTCAGCAGCTAGTGCTTCCACCATGGAAGCGTGATAATAGTCAAATATTTATCCCACTCTACTCCATTCTATATTGACTTTGATTCTGTTCATATGCAAAGGTCCATAAACTATTACTTTATATTTTTCATTCATAGGAATACATATATTTAATTATTGAACCAATTTTAATTTTATTTTTTATAAAAAATATATTTTCGCTTTTAAATTTTAATGTACCGTTTATAGTTGCTGCAAATACCAAGTTAAATTTTGGTTGAACTCTCATCAAAGTTTTCTTTCCAAAAGTTAAAATGTCACTTGTACAGTATTATTTCATTTCAAAATAAATAAATTTTAACTTTATTTTTTTTTTAAATGTCATGTACTAACTACATCATAGCCATCTATCTGTCCTTAAAAAAATTATTGTTCTTACAAAGCCTAAGTTGTACACTAAAGACTTCAATTCCACAAAATTCTTCAACCTTTACTTCCCAAAATACTCCTCCTTTTTTTCGGTACTCGTCCTCTATAAGGTAAATAAGTGTTGTATCTACAGAAAACACATTAGGACTTAAGTCAACTTTAAACGTCAAATGCAACACTTGAAAAAAATAAAGTTATGGAAAAATGTTATGGACGTGGTCTATGTTTATTACAATAAGAAATTAAACGGTTATCAAAAGTGAAGTGTATGGCATAAAAGTAAAATGTTTTGTAATCCTTCTTCTTTTTGAATTCTTTTGGACATGGCCCAAGTTAGTGGTCCACTATGAACCCTAGATGGTCCTCTATCAAGAATTCTCCATCATGATGCAAGAAGAATTTGAAATGAGTATGATGAGTGAGCTAAATTTCTTTCTCGAATTGCAGATCAAGCAAGAAGAAGACACAATCTACATTCATCATACGAAGTACATCAAGGAGCAACTTAAAAAGTTCAAAATAGATGAAGCAAAGAACTCCAATGCATCCAAAAACTAGCATGCAGCTAAACGAAAGCTCGGTAAAAGTGGACAACACTACATATTGACAAATGATAAGTTCACTTTTGTATCTTACCACGTCTAGACCTGAGATAACGTTCAGTGTCTGCCTATGTGTGAGATTTCAATCAAATCCCAAAGAAACCCATCTTAGCATTGTTAAACGAATATTTCACTATCTGAAAGGAACAATCAATCTCGGTGTATCCTATAAAGGAAGCAAAAACTTCAAATTATAAGGTTATTGCGATGACGATTATGTTGGAGATAAAGTAAAACGTAAAAGAACAAGTGGAGGTTGCCGCTTCATTGGAAAAAACCTAGCGTCATAGCTAAACAAGAAGCTGAGTATATATTTGTCGCCCACTGTTGCTCACAACTATTATCGATCAAGAATCAGTTGGAAGACTACAACTAATTTGAAGGTAAGATCCCTATTTATTGTGATAATAATTCTGCAATTAGTTTGTCTAAAAATCCTACATTACATTAACGCACAAAACATATTTAGGTTAAACATCATTTCATACATGATCATGTTAACAAGGATATTGTGGATTTACAATATGTAAACACAGAGGATCAACTTACTGACATCTTCGTTAAACCATCAGTAGAAGATATACTTTACCATCTAATCACCCTTATTGGTAAGTGAATCGTTGAATGAATATTGATTCAACATATTTTAAGGTGTTCATATACCGTCTAGAGAGTCAAACATCTAGGACACGTAGTCTGAATGACATCATACATAACATCGTCTAAGACAAATCGTATACAATACACTTGCATACATGTGTATCTAATTGCGGAGCCCATCTCTAGAAGTTGTCTAAGATTTCCAAACCTCAATCCTCTATTTCTGAAATACTCAATATCTACTTGTCAATCAAACTATCTCTCCTAACATCAATTCTCTCTCTCTCTCTCTTCTTCGAGAAGACAAATTTTTTTGACTCCGCCACATTTCCAATAGTTATTCGCTACATAAATTCTCTGACAAATTCCTTCTAACATCAATATCTTGAGCTCTTTCTATGTTTTTCGTTTTAATACTTCTCAAAGGATGAATGTTTCATTGTTGTTATCCTCTTTATTCTACATTTGAAAGATCTTCAATTTAAAGGCCTTTTGGATAAGTGTTTGTTAGACTAAGCTTTTAGCCTTCATTCTTGTGTCTTCTCTTTCTACGTGTACAACAACATTTGTTTAAAGTTAAGTTGTCAAAGTAAGCATGTTTTTCAATACTTTGCTTGAAGTATATTGTACTTGTTTTTAGAGACCGTTTCAAGTGAAAAAAATTATGTTAATATCTCTTTTGTCTTTAACGTCCACTACTGATATTTTAATTTGAAGCATGTGGATACGTGTAGAGCACCTCATCTATAGAGAATAGAGTAGATTGTGCATGCATCATATATGTCTTTTCTCTTATCACTTTTGTTATTTTTGAACACTAAGCGTTTAATGCTTGCTCAGAACAACAAAGTGCTTTTTGATTCCCTGCCGTTGAGGTAGCGTTTAACAATTAAGCTTTTTTCTTAAAGATATCAAGCATTGAGTAAAGTCTTCCTCGTTTGGATGAAGTAATAGTTTAGCTCATGGTATCGTTTAGACTAATGTAAACACTTTTAATTATTCTATCTTTTCATAGCAATAGTGTTGGGCATGTTATGTTTTTTTTTTTTTTGTGTTTTAAGTTTTAGTCTTTTAGAATGTTTTTGTCAACGACATTGTCTTGACATTGTTTTGTTTTCTCAAGAGTTAAACTAATACCCTTTGGGTATGATAGTCTTTACACACTTAGCTTCAACTCTCTTAGACGTTTTTGACTTAAAAATCGTTTGGCATTGCGTCTAGGTGTTTTGACTTAGTTGTTTTTCTGTTTCCTAAAAACCCAAGTGTTTTCCTAAGGTTTTCTGTGTTGGGGACTTTGCTTCTAAGTCTTATGTGTTCTTCCTATGTTGTTTCCATATTATTATTCTATTTAATGTTATTTGGTTAAACTTAAAAATATGAGAGCATTTAGGCAAATAGACGATTTTGTCTTAACAATATCCCCATTTTTTATGTTTAACAAATACACATCTAAACAATATATAATCTTTCTTAGTGTGTAGAGACTCGTGTTTTATGTGTTTTAGTTTGTTCTATTTTACTTCTTTTATTGTTTTTATCTTTTGCATGTGGGTTAGTGGACATAAGACAATATTTAATATAACGCGTGATAAAAAGTATAGACTAAGACATAAGTTAAACTATAGAGCAAATATAGTAAACAACAAGCAACAACTTTCATATATAAACAAAAAAACATATCACATGTAAATATGGACTCCTAAGGTGAACTCTAAGAATCTCAAGACTTCCCCTGATTTTGTGTTATCCTAACTTTTTGTGTACTCCCACTAAGTACATGCTCCTAGATGCTGACGTGTTTGCTTTCTTTTTCCATTATTTCTCCTCCTTATTTATTTCTCCATTTTTCCGAACTTTCTTTAATTGGTAAAAATAGTTATTCTTTGAATTTTTCTTTGCCAATTTTTATGCTATTATTTCATGATTTTTGGGTGTTTCTCACAAAATTTCAGCTTATTTGGATAAGGTTTGCATATGCTTGTAGTTGTAACCCCCTATGTTTGCTTGTGTTTACTTTTCACGAGATGCATTGACTTAGTGCATGAGTAGGGGCAATCCTTGACCAGTACTACCCTTTCAATCCTGATATTGATAGGACATATCATAAACTAGTTAGACATTCTAGGAATTAATTGTCTGTGCATTTATATAACATTAGTTCATTAGTTGCATAATTCTTAGCATTCTCCTTCGACATGTCTACCTATTTCAGTGTTGTGCATACTACTTCTTCTGTCTGTGCCTCTGATTATGATTCTCATTTATATTTTGTTGATTTCTATGCTGAGAACAATATGACTCATCCTCCAACTCGTGAGAGTGCTCTTTGGGAGCCGTTTCCACCTAATGAGGATGATGTTCATTGCATTCTCAACACTAGGCTAATACATTTGCTGCCTAAGTTTCATGGTTTTGCAGGTGAATGCCCATATAAACATTTGGAGAAGTTCCATATCATTTGCTCTACAATGAAACCTCCACATGTCTCGGATGATCACATTTTCTTAAAGGTATTTCCGCATTCATTAGAGAGAGTAGCAAATGATTGATTGTATTTTCCACATCAACATTTGTTTTTAATTTCTGTTTGTAATTTAATTAGGCCCATTTTTGGGCAGATTTAGGAGAGGCCCATATGAAGGGCAGAATTGGAAAAAGGATTTTTATAACCCTTTAATCAGATTTGTAGCCCCCCCCTCTGTCTCTTCTCTTTTCAATTTTTCGTTTTCAATATCAGGGTGTTTTTGTAGCTCCCCCTTTTGGGGGTTTTAGGTTTGGTTTTGTTTTCCCCTTTCTTGTAATTAATCAATTTCGTTTTTAATTGCAATATATCGTTTATTTTTCTTGTCGCTATTTGAATTTCGTTTAGCAATTCCGTTTTCCAACTTTACCATTTACATTTCCAGCTTGCCATTTACGTTTCCTAATTTCATGATCGCATTCCAGCTTTGCATTATGTTTTGCTACTTCAATTTCGTTTTAATGGGAGTTCGAAACTGCTTAGGTTGGACACTATGGAGATTGCATTGTATCCATGAGATTCCTGCAATGTGAATTGCTATTTTGTTGCTCTTGTATTGCATTGTGTTTAATCTGTTATGTGCTACAATTAGGTACACGCTTAGTTGTCTAATTGGCGTTTAATTTTTGCTTAGTTAATTAAACTGTGTGTGCATAATTGATTAGACATGTGCAATGTGTTTGCTTAATTCACATTTTTGAAGATCAGATTAACCTTCACTTAGTTGACTAATTCGTGTTGGATTAGGGGTGATAGTAGCGTTTAATCATTGTTAATCTGTGATTGGAACATTGCAATTGAAAGAGTGACCAACTATCTTTAATTAGTGTTTGAATCTGTGCTTTAATTAGTTTATTTCAGTTTGCAATTCTGTCCAGAAACCACCTCTCACCATGTGTTCGATCTAATGATTGAACCAAATGTTGGTCCTTGGAAGACGACCTAGGAGTCACCTCCTAGTATATATTACATTTCTAATTGCTTATTAATTTGATTCGGGTATGACCTCGATCATCCTGTTCTAAGACACTCAACTCTATCCTAAGATTACTAACCTTTTATTGTAGTGTCTTCACATTATCCATACATGTAGCTACTTCCTCTTTCAGATTATTCTTCTGTGTGAGGAATTATGTTCGTTGATTACATATATTTCTATATGTACTAGACAGTTTGGATGAATACGATAACAGTTCATAGTATGCATTTTTAACTGAGTGTAGGTCTGAAAAATTTACCTCATCATCAGAGTTGTCTAATGTACTCTCAGTATTCCCTGCTACCAAACACACTTTGACATCGTTGTCCTCATCAGATGTGTCCAAGTATTCCAGGTGCTCATCAACATCATTTTCTTTTCATATATGGTCTCGACTGGCTTTTTCTTCATCTTTTCAAATAATTGTATCTTCTGGTCGTCTGCCTTTTATACTGTTCTTAGAGCCAGATCTGAAATGTCTACTCTTGAACATTGTGCCTCTTCTTTTCCTCCACATAGATTGAAGCTTTCTCAAAATGAATGAGAGCTCCTTTTCATCGTTCTCGTTCATGGAGTCTTGTTCATCGTTTGATTCCTTGAAGGATTCATCTGTTCTGAAAGCTTTGGTGAGCGTCTTTTTAACAACTTTGAGCGCAACACTTTCTCCTTCTTGATAGATCGTCTTGTAGGAGTTCGAGCTTATGAACCTTTATTATCCTTACCATCTTTTCTAGACTCATTATGTCTAGATTCTTTGATGTTTTTAGAGTTGTGACCTAAGGTTTCCATTGTCTGAGAAGACTTCGTAGGATCTTATCAATATGATTTAAGGTATCGTATGACTTTCACAAGGATTTAAGCTCGTTAAGGATCATTTGAAATTTGCTAAACATGCTCTAAACTTTTCGTTTTAAAGCATTGAAAACAGCTTATACTATCTGTTCAACAGGCTTAGCTTCCTTCTTTTGACTTCATTCGATCCTTCATAGGTTAGGACCAAGGTGTCCCACATCTTTTTATCTCCTTGGTAAGCGTGAACCTTCTTGTACTCTTCTTTAAAGAGAGCACACATCAGAGAGTTGCGAGCTTTGGAATTTAACAGGTAGCGCTACTTCTGCTCGTTAGTCCACCTGCTTTTTGAGGTGGTTCTCCGTCTTCATCTACAAGAATATAGTCACCGTGCTCGACAATGTCCCACATGTCAATGTGACATGATTCAAATAATGAAATCATTCTTTACTTCTAGTTTGGACAAAGTAATAGTTTAGCTCATGGTATCGCTTAGACTGATATAAACACTTTTTGTTATTCTGTCTTTTCATGGCAATAACATTTGGCATGTTATGTTTTTCTTTGTGTTTTATGTTTTAGTCTTTTAGAGTGATTTTGTCAACGACATTGTCTTGACATTGTTTTGTTATCTCGATAGTTAAAATAAATACCTTTTGGGTATGATAGGCTTTACACGTTTAGCTTCAACTCTCTTATTTGCTTTTGACTTAATAATTGTTTGGCATTGTGTCTGGATGTTTTGACTTAAGGTTTTCTGCGTTGGGGATTTTGGTTCTAAGTCTTATGTTTTCTTCCTATGTTGTTTCCAGATTCTTATTTTGTTTAATATTATTTAGTTAAACTTCAAAACATGAGAGCGTTTAGGTGCATAAACGATTGTCTTAATAGACAAGACTAAGAAGACTCAGGACAAAAGCTCTATCTAACAGATATCTTTTTTCGAAGCCTTTAAATAAAAGATGATTCAAAAAGAGAATCAAGATAACATATGGAAACACTACTGCAGAAATGACTTTAGACGTCTGTTATTTTAGGCTTTTAATGTCAAACCCAAATTCGACGTCTATACGGATGACATTAATGAGACGTCGGCCTATAAAGAACGTCGGTCTGAGTATGCTAGATGTCTATATAGACGTTGGTCACTAGGAGGAACCGACGTCTAAGGACCTGGAACGTGGTTAGGCTCTACAACCATATGGACGTCAGACATGGCCTTAACAGATGCCTATAGACGTCGGACATGATCTTAACCGACGTCTCTTGGTTTTTTGTTTTTAAATAATTTATTTTTGCAATAAAACCACACTTGAAAAACAGAAAATTGTCCCAGAACAGTATACTATAATATATATATGTGTGTGTGTGTGTGTTTCAACTAAACAAGGTTCTAATTAATCTAAAAAACAATCCAAAACCTAAACTATCAAAATATAAAATTAAACTAAATGTAATTAATGTTCAACAAGAAATAGAAGTCTTCCTAGCTCAATCTTTGCAAAAGATAAGTTGTCCACTCCTGTCTTATCTGCCTAATTGTGTCCTCTGGTATAGGAGATGTACTCTTGAAGCGCTGCAAAATGAAGAAAGATTCATTATGTTTTCATATATGTTCAAAGATTAATTTTGTATTGAAGGTAAGCATCATTACCTCATTCCAGTCATCTGTAATGGTAGCTCAAATGATGGTCTTAATCCAAGACATGACATAGAACCCACATTCCCATGAATCTAACTACTTGTTACACTAAAATGACAAACTAAATAGTCAAGAATTTAGATCATTCAATAACATAGAAAATGAATTAAAACTATAAATGACACCCAACCTTTGGATATAGGACATGAACTAGCTGACCTCGAGATTTACACATTACTCTATTTACATTAGAAACACAAGGTTATATTAATATAACTATATTTATCATCAAAATTGAAGGTCAACATGAATTTCAAAGTTATTTTTGGAGAAACACTTACCTTTGAAGCATGTTTCTTAAGTCAGTTTTCATCTTCCTTACAAAACCATATAATTCTACATTGTGTGGGAATTATGACCATCAGCTGCCAATGAGACCTATCATGAATCATAAATAGTTAGTAAACTAATTAAGTAAACTTTAATGAACTTTTACATAAAACAACCCATACCCATCAATTTATGGAACAAGGTATATGTCTCTATTTGACTCAGCTATCCATGTTTGCAAATAACTTTGTTTGCTTTCTAGTGTGTTACCAGAAGGTCGAATGATCTGAGGTTCAACAAATTCGTACATGGAAGACCGACATTGGTCCACAATGATTACCTAAAACAACAAAGTTAAGTTGTTAGAAACAAGGAATCTAAATAAAACTAATATGAAAGACAAAATTAACTATCTTACATGCACCATAGTTGAAGGATGGAAATATTCAACATCCAGTCTCCCCCAATGATCTCCAGTGCATCATTGAATGTGATATATACTGGCATATGGGGGGGGAGGGAAACCAAATACTCTCAAATCCCACTATATTTTTGTTGGTCCTCTTTGAAACCTTGGTATCTTGTCATGAGCTTTGATAGAGGATCATCCCCCGCTTTAGCCATCTCATTAGCTTCATTTATGACTGACTCATGCATCGACTGTTTCTAAGGACGTATGAACTTAAGTTAAGAATTTCAAAGTTATTAATAAATATTTTCAAATTTCAATGTGTGTCATAATCAATGCTCTAGTCATGCTATAAATGTTCCTATGGCCTCTCCCATAAAATGAATTTCTGAAGTGGGTACAGGCACCAGAGCTTGGGGATCCCGAACCTCGTCAATCATCACATCGCGTGGTGGGGTAATAGGGGAACCCCATGAATAGTTTGTTCTCTCTCAAGTATTCGTCCGATAGCCACAATGCGTAGGGGATTTCCATAAACCAATAACTCATACCCACCACTATACTCAGTAGGCTCTATAGTAGAGCATGATCCTCTAATGCTGATCCGAGGTGTTGTGGGAGCTTCAATGGGCAACCCCATGGGACCCTGCGTCATGGAATGCAACTTCTCTTCAAGGGCTCTTTGTATTTCTTTTTTTTCTTGTAGCTGCTCCATAAATCTTTGCTCCATTGATCTCATGCTTTGGTTAAACCTTTCCTTCCACTGAAGATCCATTTGCCTCAATGCCTCCTATGACGTTGATTGAGTTTTTTTTTTTTTTGTGAAGGGCCAAAGTAGTCACAAAGGCCAATCGCTCCACCAACTCCACGTACACATCCTGAGTGCTCGAGCTTTCCAATGGTCGTTGTTAGAATGTCGTCCCTACCTTGGCCAACAAATGTTCCTTGATTTTGTTGCTCAACCAACTCATCCTGCTTATAAAAAAATTGTTGCATAAAATACATGCGATGATAAATACACATAAAATACACATTCAACAATGTTTTGGTTTGAACTTACAATTCTTTGTGAGATCAAGGCAACTGAGGAAGATGTCATATTCCCATCAGATTTAGTTTGAGCACCCTTCCACAGCTCGTACTTAGTAAGTGCATGTGCTAGGTTGGGGGACTAAAGTCCCAAGGCCTCTGCTCGACTCTTTTCCATCTTTTTCTCAAGTTTTGCATAACCACCTCGTGATAACACATGTAGGGCAAATACCACATCCCCTTAGAAGGTGCACCATCATTACCTTCATTACTAGTGTTTTTGTCATTTTTCTTTTTAAAATGGGATAAACCACATGTTGAACAATACTTTAGCAAAG
Source organism: Vigna radiata var. radiata (assembly GCF_000741045.1). Classification (NCBI taxonomy): domain Eukaryota; kingdom Viridiplantae; phylum Streptophyta; class Magnoliopsida; order Fabales; family Fabaceae; genus Vigna; species Vigna radiata. The sequence continues at coordinate 4,264,284 of NW_014543262.1, read as the reverse complement.
CAAACTCCTTTATGTACAAAACACAATCATTAGGACAAACATGTATCTTTTGATATTCAAGACCCATTGGACATGATTTTTTTTGCCTCGTAATTACGAATAGGTAAAGTATTATTTTATAGAAGCATCTCCTTTAACAACTCCAACAACTCATTGAAACTTTTATCGGTCCATCTATTTCTTACTTTTAAACTAAACAGCTTCAAAGTTGTAGACAGACGTGTAAAGTTCGAGCATCTTGGGAACAACGATTGCTCTGAATCATTTATAAGAGAATCATACAAATTAGCTCTTCCAAAATTATTTTCACCAACATCATGTATCATATCCTCTAAATGATCACTCGTTCATTCTTCCACATAATTTGTTTCTCGTGACGTGGTAGGCTGGTCCAGTACTTCTCCATGCCAAGTTCAAACAGTATAAGTTCTCATTATGCCGAACATGAATAGATGATCACGCATATTGCCTAAGTCTTGGAGTATTTGATTAAGACAACGAACACAAGGACAAAAATATGTCTCGTTCACAAACTTAGCATTTTGTTCAACATATTGCAAGAACTCAGAAACACCCTTCTCATATTCTTCACTGATGCGACGTTCATTTATCCAACTTCGATCCATATTATGCTCGTAACATACATCACCAGATTCAAATTTTTAACTCTCACAAGGTTAGGCTCTACCCATTCAGAAAAATTATTTTTCATAATTTGCTAAGTCACGTGCAAAGAAGTCTAACATGATAAATTTGATATGATTTCGACAATATTTCGCCTTGGTCTCTGAAATACACAAAATAAGAGTGGACAATGATGACCACAATTAAATATGCATCCAGAGAACAACACAAATAATCTGAACCAAAATTTTATCAATCTTATCCATAAACTCCAACATACATGTTAGAGCAAATTATGAAAAATAATATTCCCAAACTGTCCAATCGGACAATTCAAAATTTAACACAAATGATTGTTGCATCAATTGTTTGTGTTAAATTTCAAACGGGAACTAAGTTTTACTCAATGATTTGATACTTATAATCTAACATGTCAATCATAATAATACAACAAAATTTTATCTCATGCATATTCAAAAGTCAATAACACATGCATACCTAAAAGCCAAAAACATGCATATGCAGAAAAGCCAATAACATGCATATACAAAAGCCAATAACATGTTGGACACAAAAAGTTTTCAACTCGAAAGTTAACCTTCTTAGCAGATTAAAAACGCAATGGAGGGAAATGAAGGAATGCACATCCAAAAACGCAGGCCAAAAATGGTCAAAAACGCCACCCAAGAACGCGCTAGAAACTACACCAAAACGCATTTTTAATCAGTTTAAATGGAAGATATTTCATCAAAGAGTAATTTAATCGGTTTAAAAGTAAGTTTAAATTGTCCAAAAGAGAGAAAACACACCTAGAAATGCAAAGCTGTGGAGAGAAAACGCGAGGAGGAAGACAATGAACAGTGCGCGTAACTCCCCGCTGGTTCGCGATTTTGGATATAACAGGACTTTAGACGTCAGCTCCCCATGTGATTGACGTCTAAAGAAGCATAGACGTCGGGGTCCTCAATAATGTGATGTCTATTTGAGTTTAAAATTAATTTTCGCAGTGCCATTAGACGTTAGTGTAGGAGGAGCCGACGTCTAATTGAACCTCTTCACCTACCTGTCAGGCAATGAGACGTCAGTCATTGGGCGCCCGACGTCTAGACATCGGTCATTGTGGGGCCCAACGTCTATATGACTCTTTAGACGTCGGGGTGGCGGGAACTGACGTCTAAAATGACGAAAAAAAGGTAACTTTTCACTTTTTGGCACGCCCTTTAGGCGTCTAATTAGATAAACTGACGTGGTCATTAGTATAGATGTCGGTCACTTCTCATAACCGACGTCTATATGGTCAACTTATTTACAACAATGCCACTGGTCAATTTTTACGCTGGATTTTGAGTAATCTGACGTCTAAGGGGTGACGTTAAAGACCATTTCTGCACTAATGAAAGAAAGAGCTCAAGCGAAGAAACGTCGAGAGAAAAGCTCAAAAAGCGCATGTACTCAAAAGAGAATATCTGAGAGAAAAGCTCAAGAAAATAAACATTTTTAAGCTTCCTCGATATATAAGCTTACTGTTGTAAGAATAGAGAAGAGAGAAAACACTCAGTGAGTCTATTAGATTGATTTGTATTGAACATATATCCTCTACACAAGAGTTATGGTTTAAGGACTTGTAACCAATCGTTTGATTATAAATAACTTTTTAAGACTTTTTAATTCCTAAACTCAATAAGTTCAATTGTCATAAATCCTTTTCAAATCAAACATTTAAACACAAGAATCCATCAAAACTTTGAAATTAAACCTAAAATGTGGGTATAAATATGCCCTCATCACAACCCCATGCCAACCCAGTCTCTTTCCAAAACAACAAAAACTACATTATACCCTCTCCCTTCCCAACCCTATTCACGTGGACATCGACAAGCCTATTACACACATAACTGCAACCGTCCACAACCTCATGACACCCTTATTATATATGTTCTATCTGTTTCTCAAAGATAACTATAATTTACCCATGATAGAAGAAGGAAGGAAAACGCCAACCAAACCAACACCCATATTCAAAGATACACCCAAGTTTGTATTCCCTACCTGGATAGAATCAAGCATTCTTCCTATGCTTCACGTCTACAGCCTCAAAGCTTCTTCTCCAAACTTCTCACGATACACAACTCGCTCCCGATTTCTTCACAGCTCTCCTCCCAACGTCACACTCTCTCACACTGCTATACTCTCTCACAATTCTATCCCCTTTCTCTAATCCCTCCTTAAGTATTTATTCACCAAGAAATAAACCCTAACTCTAAAATACATCTTTATCTTTAAATCAATTATATATATATATATACCCACTTTTGTTTCAGTTCCTATTAAAACCATATCTATCTTTTGCCCAAACTCACATTTCTTTTTTTTTTCTCCTTTTCTCTCTTTTAGAAACCTCATGTACTAATATTCACGTAAGGCTTCTTTGCAAACCAAACCCTTTTTCTCTCTTTCTACAACTAATCATTTAACCAATCCACGGGCTCCACAGTCCAACACTAAAAAAGTACCGATTTAACCCTATTTGGACTCCATTTGTACCAATCACAATAAAACAACACAAATGTGGTCCATACGCATACACAACCAAATAAAAGCCCTTCGTATTTATTCACCAAAAAAAAACCCAAACTCGTATATGTACCTTTCATCTTTAAATAAATTATATATATATATATATATATATATGTCCGCTTCTGTTATAATTAGGGATGGCAATGGGACGGGTTGGGCATTGATAGTGCCTACCCGCAACCCGACCTGATAAAAAAAATCTACCCACTGCCCGACCCGCTACCCGCACGGATACCCGCTTAAAAAATATCCGCGGATATTTTAAAACCACGGATATCCCTGGATACCCGCAAATATTTAAAAAAATATATTTTAATAAATTATTAAAATAAAATTTAAATAGAATTACAAAAAAAAATATATAAAATACACTTAAAATTTAATTTTTGTTTCAGTTGAATTGGTCCGAGGGTCAGTCGTCCTTCTTTGCTTTGTTCTCTTTTTATCTTCAATCCTTCCTGAGAATGTCATCCACTCCGATGGGTTGTTGACATGCAGAAGACACTCTATGTTCAAGAATAAAAAGGTCTAAATTTTATTAGTATAGAAGAAGAAGATTGTATCTAGACATCAATTATATATTTATAGAGCCTGTGGCAGGCAAGCCCATTGATTGTGCAGTATACTTTTAGGCAATCAAATCAAATAATCAATAATTAATACCGTATATTTTGTAAAGATGACCTATTAATTAGTGCAGTATATTTTTAAGCAATCAAACCCAATAATCAATAATCAATACCGTATATTTTGTAAAGAGTAAGACAATCTGATCTATTAATACTATTAATACATCTTAATTGTCCATAAATGACAATTAATTCCGATCGGTATACTTCATATAGTACAATTTTAATTAAATTTAACTATGTAAAATATAAATTAATGCTAATTTTAATTAGATTTAACTTAATAAAATAAAAATTAAATTTTTTATTTTTATTGCGGGTAGCGGATATCCGCGAGTACGGATAGTATAATACCCGCACCCGACCCGTTTATAAGCGGGTATTAAAATACCCACTATCCACAAGTTTCAGGTAGTAAATATCCGCGGGTATCAACTATCCATCGCGGATTTTATCCACAGATTTTCGCGGATTTTTTTCTATCTCTAGATATAAGCATATCTATCTCATGCCCAAACTCACATTTCCTTTTTTTGCCCTCGTTCTCTCTTTTAAAAACCCCATACACTAATATTCATAAAGGACTTCTTCGCAAACCATACCCTTCTTTTCTCTTTCTACAACCATTCATTTAACCAATCCACCGCGTCAACAATCTAACACTAAAGAAAATACCTATTTAACCCATGCAGGTTACACTTGGACCAATCACAATAAAACAACACAAATGTGGGCCCCACACACATAGACAAAAGCCGAAGCCCAAGAAAAATTTAAGGTTTAATGATACACATAAATACTCATAAATGATACAAACCTCACATATATTATTAAATTATAAATTAATGTATTTAGCCACCAATCTATCTAGATTGTAAAACAAAAAATATATTCTAAATTGTATAGTGAAAATGTAAAATTTTATATTATGAATTTTGAAATGTACTTTTTATTTTACATTTCATATGGTATAATTCAAAACACAAATTTTATATTTCGAATGATATATTTTGAAACTGAAATACATATTTCGGAATTGAAAATGAAAAGTTGGTGAAATTGGAATTTTAAAGTACGGTGCAGGAAAACATTATGGAGGTGGAGGAAGAAAATCCCCCTAAAAGGGCCGAGGTGTTTTTCTTAACCTAGGAATTGGGAGATGGGCACCCGCAGCGAAACAAAGAAGAAGGGAAGAGAATAGCCTAATCTGAAAAAACGAGAGAACACACGAAAGGTTAGGAAGGAGTTTCTTTCTTTCTTTTTTTTATTTATTCATTAGTCATCCTTAGGGTATCGAAAAGCTTCATAGGTAATTTTGCTTGAAAATTAACATTACCTTTACTGTAAGCATTCTGTCAAAGTCCATACACTACTGCACCCATGGTTGGAAAGAAAAGGGATTGGAAGAGATTCTATGGCTCTGTACAGTGGTCATGCATTACGACATTCGCAGAGAAGAAACGTTGGAATTATGTGCTTGGTCATGTATAAGAATGTTGCTGATGTTTTGATACAAGGGGTCTAAATTGAGATGGCTTTTATTATTGGTCTTTCGAGTTTAAGCCCTTAGGCCATGTTTACTTGGAGGGGATTTGGAGGAGAGGGTTGTTGAGTCGATTTGGAGGAGAGGTCTTGTTTATGATTTGGAGGAGATCAATTGAATGAATTTTGGATTGGATTTGAAGGAGAGTAATTGAGATTTGAGAAAATTTGAAGGTAAATTTTGTATGATTGTTTATTTGAATATATTTGAAGGTGAAAAAGGAGATTTGAAAGTAAAATTTATAAGAATTAGTATAAAATTTAATTTATGTAACAGATTAAAAAAATTTATTTTTATTTATTTTCAAATCTATTTAAATAAATATAAAAAAATTTATCATTAAATTCTCTCAAATCTTCTCGATTATTCTTTCTCAAATCTTCTCCATAATTCTCTTCCAACTCTATTGAAGTGAAGAAGAAAGCTTGGTGTAAAAATATTACACCTGTAAGGAAAAAGCCTATTATACATGAATGGGAGAAAAGGAATAGTAATTTGTCTTTTATTATGAATGAGCTCATGTGATGCAGTCCGGTTTAGTATTTTTATTCTCTAATACGTGTTTGGTTTTTTCTCCTCATTTTAGCTTTTGATGTTACAAGGCCCTGGATAGTATCTGTTTATTTTTATATTTTTTATTAATTTGAATTTTTTGTTGTTGTTAATGTAGCGGACAGTTGGTGTGCTTCACTCTTCTGCCATGTCAATTGATTCAAGTTTCACTCCATCTGAAAAATACGAAAGAGTAGGTCCTGATTACTTTGGGTATTACTCTTCTGAAATTGCAAATCTATTGTCGCAAGACGAGGATGCATTTCCTGTTTCTGACAAAATCTCCGAGTTACCTAAAAGTAAATATGAAGAGGGAAGAAAAAAGAGTTTAGTCAATCAGGGTGATAATTCTGGTCCGCTATATAGTAATGGTGTTGGAGCTGGGCTTTCAGACTTTAGAAAGGACAGATTAAAATCCCTTCTCAGACAGAGTGTCCATTCTCTTTCATCTGAAGTTGATGAGGTACATTAAGCATGTCTTCCATTTCAAACTTTATGCATGTGGTTTATCTACTTCAATTAGTACGTGCTTTACTATGTTGAGGAAATCTAAGGTATTTAGACATGTTCTGATTGTTTAAATGAAAAGCAGATGGTAGAGCCAGTTTTTGCGGCATATCATTTGCAATCCAGGATAAAATGTAAATCAGACTCCTTGAATTGTAGAGTGAATGCATATGATGATTTAGTGCAAGGTCCTACTAAAAGGATAAAGGTTTCTTCATCATCTTCAGCCCTGATACTTCCACAAACTTCTAATGTCAATCCCCAATGCAGTACCAAGGTATAATTTTTATCAAAGATTTGATTTGATATGGCCTTTTGTTTTCTTTACCCCTTTAAAATCATAAAACCTTAGTTGGATAAATATTTGTGCTTACTATTGTTGGGGACTCCTCTTCATTTCCTTTGTGTTTTTCCCATAAGCATAAAGTTTTTTAATAATAGAAAAGATGACAGATTTATTGAGAATTGACCACTAAGCTTCACCATTTAACCTATTTAGCATGGTTATCTGTTAGGTTTCTTGGAGACAAGAAACCAGATTTCAAATTCAGTTTAAGAAATTATCACACAAATCTTACTGCACAATGTATGATCACACTGTAATTAGGAAAAACATAATACAAAAAACATCCAATAACATCCAAGGGAAGAAAACCCCTTCTACACAGGACAAGCCCTGTTCTAAAAAGAAAATACGCACCCCTGTAGGAGGAACTGTTTCCTTTTTAAAAGATAACCCCAACTAGACCAAATAACTTCCTTTAACCACCAATAAATTGTCCAACTATTGTTAAATGTTTTGTAACTTCTAATTTTGAACCTTTTTTCTAACATACACCTTAAAAGTCTTATCAATACTCCCTGAATTCTGAACAACCTTGTCCTCAAGGTGAAAATCTAGAAATTGATCGCAAATGGTCCTTATTTTTTCCTTCTTCAAGCTCCTCTTCCTCTTCATTGTCCCCTAAAATTAACACCCGAAGGTTCTTATAAGGACATTTATGACTAGGAATGTATGGTCTTCCACATCTGCCCTCTTCTCTCCGCTTAATATATTCAAGGTAGGGTAAATTCTGCCATCCCCTTGTTCCGTTTTCTCCTGGATGCAAACTGCTTACCTTAGACTCTATGGTTACTCCCACTCCATCTCTTCTAGCCGTGCTAATATGACTTGAACTCCTTGATTCAGTTTGAGTCCCTTTCAATGTTTCTACCTATTAGAATCATTGAGAGAGGAGGAGGGCATCCTATTAATGAGAAAACATGCAGTTAAGATGGCATCCCCCAGTGATGAACAGGAATATGGGCACCAAGCAAAAGGGTACTAGCAGTTTCAACCAAGTGTCTATTTTTTCGTTCGGCTATACCATTTTGCTGGGGTGTATGATGACAAGTGGACTGATGCAAAATACCATGGGAGCTAAGGATTGCAGAAAAAGAGGATGAGAAATACTCTTTAGCATTATCACTTCTTAAGATTTTAATTACTTGACCAAATTGGTTCTTGATTTCATTCAAAAAAGATGTGAAAATGGGTAACAATTCAGAGCGATCTTTCATTAGATAAACCCAAGTACATCTAGAATACTCATCGATAAATGTAACAAAATACCAAAAACCAAAAGAAGAGACGTGACTAGGTCCCCAGACATCAGAATGAATAATAGAAAAACTAGAAGTATACATTGATTGAGACCTTTTAGGAAAGACAGATCTAACACGCTTTCCTAGTTGACAAGACTCATATTCTAAAGTCTGAAGACCATTAAGTTCAAGACACATCTTTTTTAACTTTGACAAGTGAGGATGGCCAAACCGATCATGTGACACTTTAGGAGAAAGAGCTGCAACACAAGATACCTGTGGACGTGATCCAAAATGGTATAAACCTCCAACTTCATATCCTTCTCCAATCTGTCTCCCCGAGCCACGCTCTTGTATAACAAAAAATTTTGAATCAAAGATTATTGAACAATGTAACATTTTGGTTAACTGACTTAAGGAAATTAAATTGAATGGACAGCTAGGGACAAAAAGAACATATTTCAGAGTGAGAGAGGGAGACAAGGAGACTTGATCGACTCCCTTTGAACAAGTTTTAGAGCCATTTGCATGGGTAATGAAATGAGGTTTTTCTTGGAGGGAAAAGGTTGAGAACAATGAGGTATTATCAGAGATGTGATCAGAAGCACCCGAGTCAATTACCCATGAATTGGAACCTTCCATGGATTGAGAAATGCAGGCTGTAGACGTACTTGGGGACTGAGATGATTGCGCCAAGCTGTTAGACTTTAACTGTAGATACTCTTGTAATCTTCCTCAGTGAACTTGGAGTTGGAAGTGGGAGTTTCAGTCTTAGAGATATTGGCTGTTTTGGAACGAAAGCCATGCAAGGAGTAGCAGTTTTCTTGGGTGTGACCCACCCTCTTACAATAAGTGCACTGTGGACGTCCTCGACCTCCATGTTCTTCTCCTCTAGTGCCACGTCCTCCTCTTCCTCGTGTGGCAACCATGACAGATGGTTCCAATGTTTCATGAGCTTCTTGAGATTGAGGAACTGGAACACGAAGAAGACGTGTGATCAAGGCTTCCAAGGAAGGGACCTCATGGCTTGTCAGGAGTTGATCTCTGATGTGATTCAAATCTGGATGCAAAGCACGGAGGATCATCACCGTATAATACTTGTCAAGTTGCTTCTTGATGTCTTCCGAAGATTCCACTTCCAAGAACATTCTCAACTCTTCCTCAGCTGCTTGGACTTCAGTCATGAAGGAGACCATATCATGGTCTGTCATTTTGAGACTTGCAAGTTTGTTTGTTGTATCATAGAGACATTAAATATCATTAGCATAGATGCTTTGAGCTTTCTTCCAAAACGAGTGACATGTTTTGAAAGCTCTAAGAGATATCAAAAGTCGTGGTTCCACAGATTGCCACAATAGGGCACGCAGTTGGAAATCTGCTTGTTTCCATTGTTCAGCTTTTTCAGACGGTACTTGGCTTCCATCCTGCTCAAGGTGGTCATAATGTCCTTGACCGAGGAACCACATTTCCACGGCAGCAGACCAAGAGAGGTAATTATTTCCATTTAGCTTTTCGGAAGAAGTTGAGGGACTTCCAGAGAAAGAAAGAACACTTCTAGACGCCATTGTTGATAAAAATAGGAGAGGAACCAGAAAGGAGCCAGAAAACCGAGAGGAACTAGAAAACCTAGGGGGGGCTTAGGGTTTTCTTCAAGGGGAGCTTATGGACCTCACTAAAGCAGGGTTTTGAGGGGCATAATAGAGAGAGGAGGTCTAGGCGACGATTATGGAGGTGTCGTGGTGACTTTCCGGCGGCCAGAGGGCGGCGCGTGAGCTGCACGCGCCTGTTCGCAGCGCACAAAGACGCGGCTTGTGGCGGAGCATGGAGGAGATTCAGGCGAACCCATCGGTGGGGTTGGCTGTCGCGTGAAGAGGTGAACCAGATCCAGTGGTTGCCGGACGGAACAGTGATGGTGGCCGGCGGCGGACGGCGGCGAACAGCAGTGGATAGATGCGAGATGGCGGACAACCAAGTTGAAGAACTTCAAACTACAGTTGACAGCTGCAGATAGTGGCGAGACAACTGCGGACGACGGCGAACGACACCGGACAGGTGCGAACAACAGTGACAATGTTGGTGGACAACCGAGAACGGAAACCAGAGCAGGATGAACCGACTCTGATACCAACTTGAGATTTAACATTGATAAGAAATATTCTTGAGGGCTTAATGATCCCTCTCATTATCTTCTATTTATAATGAAAATCACAAGAGTACATGGAACACCAAGAGTCTGCACTAGACTACTAGGTACAGAACTAGGTACTAAACTAGGTACAATTCATTAATTATTCTGCAGACTAGCTTAAATAATGATACCTATATGTAATGATTCTAACACTCCCCCTCAAGCTGGAGCATACAAATTGTATGTACCAAGCTTGGAACAAATAAACTCAATTCGAGGTCCCCTCAATGACTTAGTCAACACATCTGCGAGTTGGTCATTTGATCCAACAAACTCGGTACATATTTCTTTTGACAATAACTTTTCCCAAACAAAATGACAATCAATCTCTATATGTTTAGTCCTCTCATGAAACACTGGATTTGATGCAATGTGAAGGGCAGCTCGGTTATCACAATACATCTTCATACTTTGAATGTCTTAGAGTTTAAGCTCTTGAAGGAACTGCTTCACCCATATAAGTTGAAGTCCCACATCGACTAGAGATAAGGCGATTTAAGTGTATATAAGTGGGTGGAAACCTCACCTTACAAGCCGGTTTTGTGGGGTTGAGTTAGGCTTAAACTCCACTTCTAACATGGTATTAGAACCATGATTGGAGCCTATCCTAGTGATTTTTGTTGTCGTTGAGCATGTTGTTCCACCCGCTATCGGGCCACTATCGGACCACCCATTTAAAAGTCTAATCCCACGCTCGAGATGTATATACCTTGGTGTGAGGGGGGTGTATTGGAAGTCCCACATCGACTAGAGATAAGGCCATTTAAGTGTATATAAGTGGGTGCAAACCTTACCCTACAAGCTGGTTTTGTGGGGTTTAAACTCCACTTCGTATTAGAACCATGATTGGAGCCTATCCTAGCGATTTCTGTTGTCGTTGGGCATGTTGTTCCACCCGCTATCGGGCCACTATCGGACCACCCATTTAAAAGTCTAATCCCATGCTCGAGATGTATATACCTCGGCGTGAGGGGGGTGCGTTGGAAGTCCTACATCGACTAGAGATAAGGCCATTTAAGTGTATATAAGTGGGTGCAAACCTCACCCTACAAGTCGGTTTTATAGGGTTGAGTTAGGCTTAAACTCCAATTCTAATACTACCCAAGTTACTTCTAGTTGTTGATACAAATTACTTCTAGTTGTTGTCCTTTCAGCAGGCCTTTCATCACTAGAAACTCCTTTCACTTCTCCTTCTTCTCTGACAACAGCTGATTTTTCAAACACCAATGCTCTATCCCTTACTCCAAACCTTTTTATTAATGCTTCCATCAATCCCTCCCATGAAGGATTTTTTATTTTCTTCCTCCAAAATCTGAACCAATGATTGGCTCCACCTTCCATTGTGATGAAGGGCAACTTAATATGCTCCCTCGGTGAAACCTCCTGGACTTCAAAACAATTTTCAGCTCTAGATATCCACCCAATTGGATTCCCTCCCTCAAATGAAGGAAGTTCCACTTTTTTCATCCACCCCGTTGATATTCTCTTTTGTCTTCCTCCCTTTCATCATCAATATCTTCTCTTCTTCCCACTCTATCCCCGTTTACAAAACCTTTACTTCCTTCACACCCTCTTTTAATATTCTTAAGTCTGCGCATAACATCCTCTATCATATCATTGAGCCTTTGAAAGTTGGCTCCATGACTCTCTTGGTGTTTTTGATCTGGCAAATTGTGTAACACCCCAAATCTCAGGTGTCACGAAAACATAGTAATTGACTTGTTTTCTTTTTTTAAAAACCCTTAATATGCCAACTTAATTCTTGTAATACATATTATAAAATAATATTGGAAAAATGTATGACATGAATTCAATTTCATAATTGGCATTACATTGCCTCAAAAGATTAAAATCTTATTAACGAATTAATTAACCAAGATTCACCTTTTCTGATTGTTAGAATAATTACGGTTATATATCATCATTAAGGCCTGTCTGCTAGACCATTAATGAGTCGTACCTAGTTCTGTACCTAGAGGTCTAGTACAGACTCTTGATGTTCCATGTACTCTTGTGTTTTCAATATATATAGAACATAATGAGAGGGATCTAATGATATCCCTCAAGAATATATTTTATCAGTTTTAATCTCAAGTTGGTGTCATCCTGCTCTAGTTTCTGTCCTCGGTTGTCCACCAACATTGTCATTGTTGTTTGCATCTGACCGGTGCCCTTTGCTGTTGTCCGCGGTTGTCTTGTTACTATCTGCAGCTGTCAACTACAGTTTGAAGCTCTTCAACTTGGTTCTCTTCCATCTCACATATGTCCGCCTTTGTCCGCCACCGTCTGGCGTCATTGTTCCGTCCAGCGTCACTGTTCCTTTCAGTGTCGGAGTCTAATTCTCCTCCACGCTCCGCCACGCGCAACTTCTTTGTCACTGCGAATAGGCACGTACTGTTCACGTGCCGCCCTCTGGTCGTCGGAAAGTCACCGTGACACCTCCATAGTTGTCGCCTGAGCCTCCTTTCTCTGTTTTGACCCTTAAAACCTTACTTCAGTGAAGTCCAGAAGCTCCCCTTGAAGAAAACCCTAAGAAACCCTCTAGGGTTTTCTGGTTCCTCGCTGTCGCACATTTCCTTCTCCTATTTTTATCAAGAATGGCGTCTGGAAGTGTTCTTTCTTTCTATGGAAGTCCCTCGATTACTTCCGAAAAGCTAAACGGAAAGAATTATCTGTCTTGGTCTGCTGCCGTGGAAATGTGGTTCCTTGGTCAAGGACATTATGACCACCTTGAGCAGGATGGAAGCCAAATACCTTCTGAAAAAACTGAACAATGGAAACAAGCAGATTTCCTATTGTGTGCCCTATTGTGGCAATCTGTGGAACCCCGACTTTTGATATCTCTTAGAGCCTTCAAAACATGTCACTCTTTTTGGAAGAAAGCTCAAGGCATTTATGCTAATTATATTCAACGTCTCTATGATACAACAAACAAGCTTGCATGTCTCAAAATGACAGACCATGATATGGTTTCCTTCATGACTGAAGCCCAAGCAGCTGTGGAAGAGTTGAGAATGTTCTTGGAAGTGGAATCTTCGGAAGACATCAAGACGAAGCTTGACAAGTATTATATGGTGATGATCCTCCATGCTTTACATCCAGATTTGAATCATATCAGAGATCAATTTCTGACAAGTCATGAGGTCCCTTCCTTGGAAGCCTTGACCACACGTCTTCTTCGTGTTCCAGTGCCTTAATCTCAGGAAGCTCATGAAACAATAGAACTATCTGTCATGGTTGCCACGCGAGGAAGAGGAGGACGTGGCACTAGAGGAGGAGGTCGGGGACGTCCACAGTGCACTTACTGTAAAAGGGTGGGTCACACCCAAGAAAACTGATACTCCCTGCAAGGTTTTCCTTCAATAACAGCCAATATCTCTTAGGTTGAAACTCCGACTTCCAACTCCAAGTTCACTTAGGAAGAGTATCAAGAGTATCTGCGATTAAAGTCTAACAGCTTGGCGCAATCATCTCAATCCTCAAGTACATCCAGAGCGTGCATTTCTCAATCCATGGAAGGTCAAAATTCATGAGTAGTTGACTCGGGTGCTTCTGATCACATCTCTGGTAATACCTCATTGTTCTCAATCCTTTCCCTCCAAGAAAAACCCCATTTCATTACCCTTCAAATGGTTCTAAAACTTGTTCAAAGGGAGTTGGTCAAGTCTCCTTGTCTCCTTCTCTAGAATGTGAGTCTTGTCAACTGGGAAAACATGTTAGATCTGTCTTTCCTAAAAGGTCTCACTCAATGTGTAATTCTAGTTTTTCTATTATTCATTCTGATGTCTGGGGACCTAGTCGCGTCTCTTCTTTTGGTTTTTGGTTTTTCTACTTTAGAATGTGAGTCTTGTCACATTTATTGATGAGTATTCTAGATGTACTTAGGTTTATCTGATGAAAGGTCGCTCTGAATTGTTACCCATCTTCACATCCTTTTTGAATGAAATCAAGAACCAATTTGGTCAAGTAATTAAAATCTTAAGAAGTGATAATGCTAAAGAGTATTTCTCATCCACTTTTTCTGCAATCCTTAGCTCCCATGGTATTTTGCATCAGTCCACTTGTCCTCATACACCCCAGCAAAATGGTATAGCCCAAAGAAAAAATAGGCACTTGGTTGAAACTGCTCATACCCTTTAACGTGTTTTCTTATTAATAGGATGCCCTCCTCCTCTCTCAATAATAAAGTCCCTTTCTTTATTCTCTTTCCCAATGATCCTCTCTTTCACACCCCTCCTCAAGTTTCTGGTTGTCTCTGCTTTGTTCACGACATGTCTCCAGGGCTAGACAAGCTCTCCGCTTGTGAGATCAAATGTGTCTTTTTGGGCTATTCTCGGCTTCAAAAAGGGTACCGGTGTTACTCTGCTGAAACCCAAAAGTACTAGATGTCTGCCAATGTTACATTCTTTGAACAGACACCTTTCTTCTCTCCATCTGTTTAAGATGTTCATATCCTCCAATAGGTCCTTCCTGTTCCAGTGGTTGAGTCCAATATCTCCAATCTCTCAGTCAATCCAAGTCATGCTCAAGGTCCTCCCGAACCTTCCTCTCCACATATTGATATCTTCCGACACAGTACCCCAATGGGTAGTCTCTTCCAGAAAATGGTGGATCTACTCCTTCAGATTCTTCTCCCTCACCGCCTCCTGCCACGCCTCCTGGTGACGATGATTCTAGTTGGCCCATTGCTCTCAGAAAAGGTACTCGTTCCACTCGAAACCCTCATCCCATTTATAATTTTTTTAACTATCACAGATTGTCTCTCTCCTTTTATTCCCTTTTATCCTCAGTGTCTTTTGTGGTTATACCCAAAAATGTGAAAGAAGCACTTGATCATCCTAGATGGCGATAAGCCATGATTGTAGAAATGCAAGCTCTTGACCACAGTAATACTTGGGAGCTTGTGCCACTTTCCCTGGGTAAAAAGGCAGTTGGTTGTTGATGGGTATATGCAATTAAAGTTGGCCCTAATGGTGACATTGATAGGCTAAAAGCCCGGCTAGTTGCAAAAGGGTACACTCAGGTTTATGGCCTTGATTATTGTGATACCTTTTCTCCAGTGGCCAAGATGACTACCATTCGTCTTTTCTTCGCAATGGCAACTGTTAGAAATATTATATTTAGTTTATATTTATCTCTTATCTTTAGTTAGTTAGTTTATATTTCTTATTTAGTTTGTTTATATTTCTTATTTGTATTTTGGGCTTAACCCATATTTCTTCTATTATAAATAAAGGACCTTATGTGTATATTCAACACAAGGGAGATTTCTCCTAATCTTCTTCCTATTTCATATGGTATCAGAGCCTAGTTCTCTGATTCTTTAGCCCCTACTAAAAGTCTTTCAACCTATGTCATTCTGCTGTAGCCAAGAAAGGCCATTGCCTCCGTTGTGCATCGCCGCTACTCGCCGTCGGTCATCATCCTTCGCCGCCCTCACCGGCCGTCCGCCGCTGCCGACCACCGTTTCCGGCCGCTTCC
>NW_014543262.1:4221319-4247514 GCF_000741045.1 Vigna radiata var. radiata | reverse complement strand
TGTTAGAAATATTATATTTAGTTTATATTTATCTCTTATCTTTAGTTAGTTAGTTTATATTTCTTATTTAGTTTGTTTATATTTCTTATTTGTATTTTGGGCTTAGCCCATATTTTGTTCGTCGACATGTGTATATTCAACACAAGGGAGATTTCTCCTAATCTTCTTCCTATTTCATAGCAACAATTCGCCATTTCATCAATTGGATATCAAAAATGCCTTTCTCCATGGTGATCTTGAGGAAGAAGTTTATATGGAGCAACCTCCTGGGTTTGTTGCTTAGGAGGAGTCTGGTATGGTTTGCAAATTGCATTGAGCTCTATATGGGCTCAAGCAATCACCATGTGCTTGGTTTGAAAAATTCAGCTCCATTGTTCAAAAATTTGGGCTAAAACACATTAAAGAAGATCATTCAGTCTTTTATTATCATTCGTCTCTCGGAAAATGTGTTTACTTAATAGTATATGTTGATGATATAGTCATTACAGGAAATGATACTGCTGGAATATCTCAATTGAAGGAGTACTAGTGTAGAAATTTCCAAACCAAGGATCTTGGAAGCCTCAAATACTTCTTAGGCATTGAAGTAGCTCAGTCAAAAGATGGAGTTGTAATCTCCCAAAGGAAGTATGCTCTGGATATTTTGCAAGAAACAAGCATGATTACTTGTAGATCGGTTGATAGTCCTATAGACCCAAATCAAAAATTAACAACTGAAGAAGGTGAGTTATTCTCCGACACAGAGAGATATAGGAGGCTAGTTGGAAAACTAATCTATCTCATTATTACAAGGCCGGACCTATCTTTTGTGGTTGAAATGGTTAGTCAGTTCATGGGAGCTCGATGTGTTGGCCATTAGAATGCTATCATTCGCATTCTAAGGTATGTGAAAAAGGCTCCTGGGCAAGGGTTGTTATATGAAGAAAAATGAAGCCTTCAGGTATCTGGATATTGTGATGCCGATTGGGTAGGTTCTCCTATTGATAGACGATCTACTACTGGATATTGTGTTTTCCGTGGAGGAAACATTATCTCATGGAAAAGTAAGAAAAAGAATGTAATGGCTCGATCAACAACTGAAGCTGAATATAGGGCAATGACGTCACTAACATGTGAACATATATGGGTGAAACAATTCCTTTAAGGGCTTAGCTTCTGTGACATCCAGAGTATGAAAATGTATTGTGATAACCAAGCTACTCTTCACATTGCATCAAATTCAGTGTCTCACGAGAGAATTAAACATATAGAAATTGATTGTCATTTTGTTCGGGAAAAGTTATTGTCAAAAGAAATATGTACCGAGTTTGTTGGATCAAATGACCAATTCGCAAATGTGTTGACTAAGTCATTAAGGGGACATCGGATTGAGTTTATTTGTTCCAAGCTTGGTACATACAATCTATATGCTCCAACTTGAGGGAGAGTGTTAGAATAGTTACTGTTATATATCATCATTAAGGCTTGTCTGCTAGACCATTAATGAGTCGTACCTAGTTTTGTACCTAGAGGTCTAATGCAGACTCTTGATGTTCCATGTACTCTTGTGTTTTCAATATATATAGAAGATAATGAGGGGGATCTAGTGATGGCCCTTAAGAATATATTTTATTAGTTTTAATCTCAAGTCTGATCTTCCCATTCCTCTCGTTACTTCTACATAACATCCATAATATATGCATATTCAACTCTTCCCGTATAATAGAAAAACTAGAATTACACATTGATTGAGATTTTTTAGGAAAAATAGATCTAACATGTTTTCTTAGTTGACATAACTCACATTCTAAGGTTTGGAGACCGCTAAGTTCAAGACATCTTTTTTAATTTTGACAAATGAGGATGGCCAAACTGAGCATGTAACATTTTAGGACTAAGAGTTGCAACACAAGATACTCATGGACAAGATCCAAAATGGTATAAACCGCTGGTTTCATATCCTTCTCCAATCTATCTGTCCGAACCACTCTTGTATAACAAAAGATTTTGAATTGAGAGTTATTGAACAATTTAACATATTTGTTAAGTGGCTTATGAAAATTAAATTGGAAGGACAATTAGGAACAAAATGGACAAATTTCAAATTTAGAGAGGGAGACAGAGAGACTTGACTGACTCCCTTTGAACAAGTTTTAGAGCCATTTGCAAGGGTAATGAAATGAGGTTTTTCTTGGAAGGAAAGGATTGAGAACAAGGAGGTATTACCAGAGATGTGATAATAAGCACTCAAGTCAATTATCCATGAATTTTGACCTTTCATGGATTGATAAATGCAAGCTATGGATGTACTTAGAGATTGAGATGTTTGTGCCAAACTATTAGATTTTAATCGCATATACTCTTGGTACTCTTGCTTAGTGAACTTGGAGTTGGTAGTGGTAGTTTCAGCCTTAGAGATATTGGTTGTTTTTGAAGGAAAACCATGCAAAGAGTAGTAGTTTTCTTTGGTGTGACCCACCCTTTTATAGTATGTGCATTGCAGAAGCCCTCGATCTCCACGTCCTCCTCTTCCTTGTGTGGCAACCATGACAGATGGTTCCATTGGTTCATGGGCTTCTTGAGATTTAGGCACCGAGACACAAAGAAGGTATGTGGTCAAGGTTTCCATGGAAGGGACCTCATAACTGGTCAGAAGTTGATCTCTGATGTGATCAAAGTCTGGATGTAAAGCACGTAGGACCATTGCCATATAATATTTGTCAAGCTTCTTCTTGATGTCCTCCGAAGAGTTCGACTTCCAAGAACATTTTCAACTCTTCCACAGTCGCTTGGGCTTCAATCATGAAGGAAACCATATCATGGTCTGTCATTTTGAGAAATGCTAGCTTGTTTGTCGTATCATAAAGACACTTAATATTGTTAGCATAAATGTTTTGAGCTTTCTTCCAAAAAGAGTGATGTTTTGAAAGCTCTAAGAGATATCAAAAGTTGTGGTTCCACGGATTGCCACAAAAGGGCACACAATTGGAAATTTGCTTGTTTCCATTGTTTAATTTTTTTATGCAGGAACTTGGCTTCTGTTAGGTTTCGAAAAGGAAAACCTAAACAGAGAGCACTCTCACTCACAGAAAACCAGAAAGAATGAAGGAATGCTTTTATTCACAAGTATCACCAGTGTACGATGAACTTCCGGGAGCCTAACCCCCCTCAACATGGTTCAGAGAACCTGTTATGTAGTACTCAAATCACCAAAGGTCCCCCCCTCTGTTAAACAGAGTTTTATTTATACAATAGTTTCCCGCCACTCTCCTAACTGTTAAGTCAGTTAGTTTGTTTAGTTCTATCCCTCCTGGTATAAACAAGCCAGGACCTAACATTACCCACCGCCCCATGTGCAACCTTGTCCTCAAGGTTGAATTTCGGGTACTGGTCGCGTATGGTAGCCATGTCTTCCCACGTTGCTCCATCCCGGCCTCCTTCTTGCCATTCAATCAGAACTTGAGGCACATCTTCGTCTCCCCTCCTTATTTCTCTCTTGTCCAGTATTTTAGTTGGCCAGTAGGTTGGTCCTTCTCCCCGTAAATCTGCTGGCATTTCCTTTTCTACACCCCTGTCTCCTACTGCTTTCTTCAATTGCGATGCATGAAATACAGGGTGTATACGGGCCGTTTCTGGTAGTTTAAGCCTGTAAGCTACCTCACCACCTTTTGCTCAACTAGAAATGGCCCATAGTATCTTGCTGCCAGCTTAGGATGCAGCCTGGATGGCATATAAGTTTGCCTGTGTGGTCGTATTTTGAGATATACCCAATCACCTATCTCAATATCTACTACCCTTCGTTTCTTATTTGCCTGCTTCGTCATCAGCTCTTGGGCCCATGCCAAGTGGAATTTCAATTGCTTTAAAGCCTCATCACGCGTATGCAATTCTTGTGCTACGGCTTCCACTGCTGTTTTGCCTGGAATAAATCGGTGCAGTGATGGAGGTGGCCTCCCATATACTATCTCGAAAGGGGTACATTTCGCAGCCCCCTGGAAACTGGTATTATACCAGTACTCTGCCCACGGAAGAACATAGCTCCAGCCCTTGGGTTGCTCCGAACAAAAACATCGCAGATACCCCTCCAGCACTCGGTTTAACACCTCCGTCTGCCCATCGGACTCCGGGTGGTAGGCGGTACTCATCCGCAACTGAGTACCTTGCTTCTTAAACAGCTCTTTCCAGAAGTTACTTAAGAAAAGGGGATCTCTATCACTCACGATACCATGTAACTTGACCACTTCTTTGATGAATACCTCGGCTATGGTGCGAGCCGAGTACGGATGTTTTAATGGCATGAAATGGCCATACTTAGGCGATCAACTACCACCAGCACCGCATCGAACCCGTTTGATTTTGGCAGTTTAACGATGAAGTCCATACTGACTTCTTCCCATACTGCATTGGGAATGGGCAAGGGTTGTAAAAGACCCTGTGGGGACGACGCCAGATACTTGTGCTGTTGGCACACCACACAGGCCGCCACGTAGTCTGTCACCGATTTTTTAATCCCCACCCAATATAAAGACTAAGCCACCCTTCTATATGTTCTATATATTCCAGATGAAACTCAGCTAATAGTTTCGGAATCCAGCTCGAATTAGCTGATATTACCAATCTACCTTTATGATGCAGCCTTTCATTTTCCATAGTAAAGGGTGGATGAGAGTCGGGATTCCTCTTAATATCAGCCGCTATCTTCTGCAAAAATTCATCCTCCTCCACCTCTTTCAAAATCTCACCGAAATCCTGCCAGTATGGTCTGGCCACCATCCGTAACTCCCTTTCTTCCTCTCCCGGTCCCTCCATTTTTCTGGACAGCGCATCTGCTGCACGGTTGGTGCTTCCAGCCTTGTAAATGATCTCAAAATCATACCCCAGCAGCTTGGCAAGCCAATTCTGCTGATTCTGGGTTGTTATTCGCTGCTCCAACAAGTAACGCAAGCTTTTCTGGTCGGTATGGACTACAAACCGCTGTCCTAACAGATATGGTCGCCAATGTTGTATGGCCATCACCAAGGCCATGAGCTCCTTTTCATAGATGGACTTGTTTAATGACCCTTTCGACAGGACCTTACTGAAATAGGCTATGGGTCTTTTACCTTGGGTTAGTACTGCCCCAACCCCTCCTCCAAAAGCATCACACTCTATATGGAACTGCTGGTCAAAGTCTGGTAAGATCAGTACCGGTGCTGATGTAATTGTTGCCTTTAGTCGAGACATCGCTTCTTCAGCCTTCTGATTCCATCCATACTCCTCCCCCTTCTTCAATAACTCAGTCAAAGGCTTTGCTATTTTACCATAACTCTGTTAGACCCAGAAACCCTCTCAGGGCCTTTATATTCCGCGGCCTCTCCCACTCCAAAACAGCTTTAATCTTTCCCGGGTCCATTTCCACCCCTTCCTCCGATATAAGATGTCCTAAGTAACCAATCTGGACACACTCAAATTCACACTTCTTTTTATTCGCGATCCAATGACTCTCTCCCAATCTCTTCAACACCACCCCCAGGTGCTCCATATGGTCTGCCCAAGTCCTGCTGTATATCAATATGTCATAAAAAAAAACTAACACAAACCTTCTCAAATAAGGTTGCAACAATTCGTTCATTGCACATTGAAACGTTGCTGGGGAGTTGGTTAATCCAAAGGGCATTACCAAGAATTCATAATGCCCCAGGTGAGTTCGAAACGTTGTCTTTGGGACATCTTGCTCCCCCATCCTTATCTGGTGATATCCCGCCTTAAGATCCACCTTCGAAAAATACTTTGCTCCCCGCAATTCATCTAGCAACTCTTCTATTACCGAGATTGGAAACTTATCTGGAATGGTGGCACGGTTTAGTGCCCGGTAATCCACGCAGAATCTCCATGAACCATCCTTCTTTTTCACCAATATTATCGGGCTAGAATAAGGGCTATTGCTGGGTCTTATCACCCCGGTTTGAAGCATTCCAGCTACTTGCCTTTCTATTTCGTTCTTCAATACATGAGGATATCTATAAGGCCTCACGTTTATGGGATCAACTCCCTCCTTCAACGGTATCTTATGCACCATTGCCCTCTGGGGTGGTAATCCGTTGGGCTCTCTGAATACTCTTGCATACTGGTTCAAAACCCTTTCTAACTCCCTCCGTTGGAGCTTAGATAAATGCTGATCAGGAGCTTGCTCCTCCTTTTTTTCCATTTCTCCCAATTCCCACATTAGCATCCATACCTCCGTTTCTGTTATCTTCAACAACGCCTCAGGAGTTACCAAAGTTCTGGTTAGTGTAGGATCTCCTCTGATAGTTACCCTTTGTCCCCCCTGGTTAAAGGACATAGTCAGTCTACTCCAGTTCAACGTCATTTCTCCCAAGGTAGCTAACCATTCCACCCTTATAATTACATCCACTCCCCCCAATTCAAATAGGTGAAATCGGGTAGTAATCTCCACGTCTCCCATTCTAATTTTTACCCCTTCGCAGCAACCACGAGTTTCCTTTCGCTGACCATCACCCAAGCTCACCCAGTAAGGTCCCGTCTCCTTCACGGTCAATTTCAATGCTTCCACCACTTCCCTGCTGATGAAGTTGTGGCTTGCGCCACTATCGATCAAAACTAGCACCTCTTTTCCTCCTATCTCTCCCTACAGTTTCATTGTCTTAGCTTGTGTCAACCATCCTACGGAACAAGCTGAAAGTTCCATTTGCATACGAGTCAACTCCTGTTCGGGTTCAGCCTCCTTTCCATCTTCATCCTCGGCCAAGATTAACGTTCTCAAGCCCCTCTCTGGGCATTGGTGTCCAAGTCCGAAAACCCCCCCGCATCTGAAACACTTACCTTCTTCCCGGCGTTTCATATACTCAGCATAAGGCAAGTTTCGAAAGCTTCTTCCTCGATTCTCCACACTGTTAGAGCCCACCCCACTCGCCTGAGAAACCTCTCTGCGCGTTGACCCTCCGTTCTCCACTGGTCCCGATCTGTTCGAATTTGGTCGTGAGGGTTCTGCTCTTATCAACGCCCCCATGGGTTTATTCCAGCTCGTGGTATTTCTTCCCATTCCTCCAGACTTCGCTCCCCCGTGCAAAACCTCCCCATCGCACGCCATACGCATCGCCACCATCAACTCGTGCGGATCAATTAATCGCACTTGATTACGTATAGTTTCCTGCAACCCTCCCATGAAGTATCCCAGTAAAATCTCTTTCGGTAAATTTGACCTTTGGCTTACCAAGACTTCGAATTCTTTGATGTAATCATCCACAGAATCGGTTTGTTTGATGGTGGATAATCGTTCATAGACTGTCCCCTTGCTCCTGTCTCTGAATCTTGCTACAATTGCTTCCTTCAACCCCACCCATGATTGGTTTCGGGCCTTCTCCTTCCAAAACCGAAACCAGTAGCCCGCACTACCTTCCATACTCACGTACGCTAACCGGACCTTCTCCTCATCGTCCAATACTCCTTGCAGATCGAAAAATCGATCCGCTCTATTGATCCAGATAAGCGGATCCGATCCCTCGAAGGTCGGAAGTTCCACCTTCTTCCTCCAATTTATCGTGCCTTCATTCCGGCCACTCCCTTCTCCGCTTCCGTTCTCCCTCGTCTTCTTCGCATTTCCATTTACTGACGCTTCACTGTCCTCCGAATAGGATTCCTCTTGACGACGATCCCTTCCCGCCAAAACCTTCGCGATTTCTTGTAATTCTTTACGAATCGCAGCAGTCTCCGCTTTGATCCCCTCGACCGCAATTTCCATTGTTTCTATCCTCCCCTCCATCATGTTAGCTTTTCCGTCGGTCTTTCCCACCATGTATAACCCGCGCCTCTCCGTCTAAGATCCGGCAGGTCGGACCAAAAATGTTAGGTTTTGAAAAGGAAAACCTAAACAGAGAGCACTCTCACTCACACAGAAAACCAGAAAGAATGAAGGAATGCTTTTATTCACAAGTATCACCAATGTACGATGAACTTCCGGGAGCCTAACCCCCCTCAACAAGGTTCAGAGAACCTGTTATGCAGTACTCAAATCACCAAAGGTCCCCCCTCTGTTAAACAGAGTTTTATTTATACAATAGTTTCCCGCCACTCTCTAACTGTTAAGTCAGTTAGTTTGTTTAGTTCTATCCCTCCTGGTATAAACAAGCCAGGGCCTAACAACTTCCATCTTGCTTAAGGTGATCATAATGTTCTTGGCCAAGGAATCACCTTTCCACAGAAACATACCAAGATAGATAATTTTTTCCATTTAGCTTCTTGAAAATAATTGATGGACATTTGGAGGATGATAAAAAGAGGTTATGGGAAATCGCAACAACAAGGAACCAGAAAACCCCTAGGGTTTTCTTCAGCACAAAGAGAGGAGGGTCCAACATCAGCTACGCGGTGACATTTCGACGAGTAGAGGGCAGCACATGAACAACAAACGCTTGTTCGCAACACACAAAGATGATGTGTGTGGCGGCGTGTGGAGAACGGGACTCCGACACTGATGGGCTTGGTCATTGCTGGAGAGACAAACCAGATCCAGTGGTAGCCAGACGAAACTACGCGGCGGATGGTGACAGACAAGGACGAAATGACAGAGAATAGTGGTTGACAATGTTGAAGAGCTTCAAACAGTAGTAGATAGTGACTGGACAACTGTGGACAATGACAAATGACACCAAATAGATGCAAACAACAATAATTAATGCTGGTGAATAAGACGGGACAAAAACTAGTCCAGGATTGACCCGCTGTGATACCAGCTTGAGATTACAACGGACAATATATATTTCGAGAGGGCTTAAGAGATTCCTCTTGCTATCTTTTATTTATAATGAAAATACAAGAGTACATGGAATATTAAGGGACTGCATTAATACACCTAGGTGCAGAAGTAGGTATGATTAATAAATGATCTAGCATACTACATGCTGCTTCGGCTTAATAATGATATATAGATGTAATTATTATGACACATATATGTAATAGCTTGGGATACATCATATATGAACATAATAGAATTCTGGAAGACATTTCAAGGAACTAGGTCAAGCACAAAGCACACAACACCTAACAATAAATTCTATTAAAATCATTTATTCTAACACATCCATCTCTTTTTGAATTTTTAGATTAGTGATGATGTTCAATTCCTACTAGAGAATGTAGGTCAAGCACAAAGCACACAACACCTAACAATAAATTCTATTAAAGATCATTTATTCTAACACATCCATCTCTTTTTGAATTTTTAGATTAGTGATGATGTTCAATTCCTACTAGAGAATGATAGTGTGGAGGTTGCGGAGATGGTGAAGAAACATTCCAATGAACTCTCTAAAACAGTAATTTTTCTTGAACTTTTGTCATTCCAAAGTTGCTATCATAGTTGGTAATTTTGCATTCCTAGAAATCACATTTCTTACTAAGAATATGTTTGGGGAATCATATTTCGTAGGAAGTATATATTTTGTGACTTATGTTTCTTGGGAAAGTGATAAATATGTTTAATACGTCTAAAATATTCTCAGGAAGGAGACATACTTATAAAAAATTCCCTTTCCTGAAATCTTGGATTTCCACCACATGAGGAAGTTTTAGTAAAAAGCTTAATTTAAAAAGAATGTTTTGTCCCTGATCTTTGACGCAAAATTGGAAATCCTTTCTATTTGAAACTTTGATACATTTTGGTCTCTAGACTTTAAAAATGAATAGATATAGTTCTTTTATCTCAATTACATTAAATTGTTTTGATGTGTCTAATGTGTTTTATGTTAACATTTGTTGTTTATAGTGTTTGACACATTTATGCTTCAATGTCAATGGATAAACGTATTTGACACGTAAAAAATATTTAATATAATTGGATTAAAATGACTATATCCATTAATTTATAAAGTTTTTGAAGATCGAAATGTATCAAAGTTTCAAACAGTCAGGGTTCATGGACTAAAGACATTTAACCCATTTAAAAAAAGTTCTAACTAATGCTGGACTCTTGTTAAAAAAATTTAAAATTGTCACACCAAAATAGGAATACTTTAACCTAACATCGCCTTTATGTTTGTATGATTATGAAAATCGGAGTAACTATGATACTGAAGCATTTGTTGTACATTATATAATATGTTTATCTAATTTGTATTTAATGTTTACTCTTAGCTAGGGTATATGGAAGAAAAACTTGAGTTCCTTCTGGATACTATAATGCTCAAGTGCAGGTATTTTTTGATTACTGTTATACGAATATTTTTTGTATAGTTATTCGTTGATGTATTTTGATATACAGTTTTAGATCAATTGGCATTGGTGGATTTTATTTCATCTCTTTCTAGCAAAATCCAGTGTTGGTTTGAAATCTCCAACTCGTAAAATATAAAATCGATCCTAAATGTAATAGTGACTATTAGTATTTTGAAATTTGAATGTGTCTCTTGTAAGACAGAACTTAAATAGCTGAATATATTGTTTTATTCCTTTATAATATCTATTATCAGAAGATATTATTCTGTTTATTGTACTGATTCTTTTTTCGCAATATAAATAAAGTATTCTTACTGTCTCATAAGCATAGTTTAACTCAATATTTCTCTCTTCCTTGGAGTTTAACCTAGTATCCAGAGTCCTTTTCAAAATCGTGTTGGCTCGATGGTCTCTCTCTCCGGAGGTGTTCCTTTATGTTTTTTTTGCAAACTTTTCTCCCAGGTTCGCTTTCACTGTTCCAGTGTCGCCTCTGGCAAGTTTTCAGGTGACATTCCGGTGACCACCATTTTCTCTAATGAACACATGGTTGGAAATGCGCCACGCCAATCCATCCAACCATCCAAATGCCATTATGAGCCACCCATCAACAACGGCTCAGCAACCTTCGCCCACATGTCGCCCAGGTCATTTCATAGCTTCCTGGGCTGACGTTGATACCTTTGTTGTATCAAAATCAGGGTTATTTATATTGACAAATAAGATAACACATGACCTTATTATTGTTATTTTTTTTTAATCTCAGGCCTTCTGTGGATTTGAAGGAGAATAATTGAGTGGATTTAAGAGGATTTGAAGATAATTTTTTTTTTTTGTTTATTTGAGTAAATTTGAAAGTAAGCGAGAGTGGATTTGAAAGTAAAATTTGTGAAAATTAGTGTAAGATTTAATTTATGTGACAGATTAAAAAAAATTACTTTCAAATCCACTCTCATTTATCTCTAAATCTATTTAAATAAACAATAACAAAATTTATTTTCAAATCCTCTCAATTACTCTTCTCCAACTCCACCCAAGTGAACAAAGCCTTAAGCAATAGCCATATCATCACTAACATTTACCATCTTAGTGTAACCTTTAGGGGTTCTTACGAACCAAAAATTGATATCAGGAAAAACGAAAGATATTTTTGAATAGGTTGAAAAGAACAATGGATAGGAGATAAATCTCTCTCAAGGTTTCCCTTTCCCAAACTATTTCTCCTTTGACAAAGAATCAAGTCTCAATTTACGACGACAACCAATATCCTTACATCCTTCCATTGATTTAACTCTTTCATACCCTAGCTAACTAATTAGTGTCCAAACTATATAACTAACTCCCTGTATCACAGAAACTTCATATCAAGTGGCTCATTGTTGTGGGGCTAAAGAGAGTTTTTCCCTCTTTTGATATTTTTTGTCCAAAGAATATTCTTCAAATTCATCTAATGCTCTATATTAGACTCGTCTTTATCTTTTAGAATTCTCTCCCCCTGAAATGGAACTGACAAAGATTCACTTGGTTTCGTGAAAAGTGATCCGTAGAGACCAATGTTAGACTTCGAAAATTATAAAACTTGTACCTCTTATACACATTTGTTTGCGCTAAGATCGAACTTACATGGTGAGAACTATGAGAATGAGCAGTGCTATATACACAAATCTTCATGACATGGTGAACTTGACATGGGCAGGGGTTACCCCCACGTATATACATGATCTTGCCCATGTCAGTTGTTGATATCTCTAACATTTCCCATGCTAATGAATCTATAGAAACATGGTTTCCGACAGATTGAGTCACTCTGATGTAATTGCTAATACTTTGTCATATTCACAATTCTGTAGTTGAATTACTTGATGAAAAATGCTCCCCCAAAAAAATACAAAATTTATATTTCTGGGCATTTATTTTCATTTTTGTTGTACTCAATATTTTTGTTTTCTTTTGATTACAAAATCAGACATGATTTGGGGATTCAAGCGACCTCTAAAACCTTCTGCCTACTCTGTTAATCCTTTTCACCTTTGATGTTTAGTTTGAATAAGACATTCTTACACAACTATATTTTGACTCCTATATTCAGGTCCATGACCCTTGCTGAGAAACAACAGCTACAAATTTTAATTCAGAAGCTACCAGCAAGAAATCTTGTTCGTGTAGTGGAGTTACTTCGTCGAAATACACCAGCAGAAAAACAAAGTTGTGATGAAGTAATTGTTGATCTCGAAAAAGAGGTAGTACTCTAATTGGGTGTGTATATAATGTAAAATTTAGTATTATTATCTTGTCTGCATACTATGTTTCATGATTATAGACTTGATCAGCATTATAAGATGTTCACCCTGTTGATTTGCTGCAGGATAATGCTTCACTCTGGAGACTGTATTACTATGTTGAAGCTGTTGACAAAGCCAAAAGTCTTTCTTGTAGCATAGTGGATTAGTTTTGTAAATGCTTTTGAAAGCCTTAGCCTTATTGTTAGTTCTTCATAACTCATTCTGATCTCGTATTTCCAGAGTATACAGATTTTTAAACTCTTATCTCTGTTTCGGCTATATATAGGATTTAGTGTCTTTTACCCTGACTTCACATGTCTAAGCATCGTCCCAGATTGTTATAGCAAAAGGAGGACTGTTTCTTCCTGGACCCAAATAAACTCAAATCCTAAATTACTCCTCGTTAAAATTATAATAAAAATAATTAAAAGGTAAAAGTCATCTCTACATTTTTTTAATGTATTTCAGATAGTACCGTCAAAAATATATTTATGTTGAATTGTATAATCTAGAATATATTACAAAAACATTGTATAATCTAAAATATATTAAAAAAAGTTAATGTAATCCGAAAGGTTCTTTGGATGTAGAAATATTTAAATTACATAATTTGAAATATATTTAAAAAAATTACATTAATAAACATTAAAGAAGATATTTTCTAGATTTATATATACTTTTTAGATAGTTTGGAATACTTTTTGTACGGTATGTGATTGATTACTTTTTGACTCTATCAATCATATGTTCAATATTGAATACTTTCGAAGGATAAACTATCTACCTAATACTGAGAATTCGAAGGAGTAAGTTCAAATATGTCACATAGTGCACATCGATGGCTGAATAAAACTGAAGACTATAAGTCATCTACAGGTAAGCACACTTATTAGAGTCAGGTGCCATCCACCAATACTTATTTTTGCGTCTCGAAGATATTGGAGCACTGGGTTACTTAGTTAAAAATGGTTGTAGATCATTGTAAGTAAGATGACCATTAGATCAATGGACCTATAATTAAGACTCAACTAGGAAATAGTCCATGATTAGTAAAATATGTTTATAAAAATTATTTTAATGGAGTTTTGACTTCACTTTTATAATAATCATATTTTGACTAGGATTTTTGACCTAATGCATTGACTTTAAGTATTGGAAAAAAATTTACAGACACTCTATCAATGATGAAGTTTTTACTCAACGCTTGGCATCCTTAGAAGAAAAGCTTAATTGTCAAATGCTAATTCAACAATAGAAAATCAAAAAACACTTTATTGTTCTGAGCAAACATTAAATGACATTAAATGTTCAATATTCAAAAATAACAAAAGTGATACGAAAAGACATATCTATTGCATGCATAATCTATTTTATTCTTTGCAGATGAGCTACTTTACATGCATCTACAAGCTTCAGATCAAAATATCAAAAATGGACGTTAGAGACAAAAGAGATATTCACAAAATGTTCTTCACTTGAAGCGGTGTCTAAAAGAACGTACAATTTACTTCAAGCAAAGTATTGAAAAAGTATATCTGATTTGACAAGTTGACTTTAACCAACGACTATTATACACGAAGAAAGAGAAAGCACAAGAATCAAGGCCATGAGCTTAGTCTAACAGACACTTATTCGAAAAGCCTTTAAATAAAAGATTTTTCAAATGAAAAATGAAGAGGATAACATACAATGAAATATTCATCCTAAGAAGGGTTAAAAAGAAAAACACATAAAGAGATCAAGAAAAAGAAGATATTTGAGCAAGAAAAGAAGAAGAAGAGAGAAAAGAAAAAAAGAAATACTCTCGAGCTTCATTGTAAAATTGCTTACTAATTGTAAGAAAGGGAGAAAGAGAAAAGAGAGAAACACCTGAGTGTTTAAACTGCATTGCATTGTAATCACATCCTCTCTACGAGAGTAATAGTCTGAACAACTTGTAAGCAATCTTTGATTGCAATTATGAAGAGAATCAAAACACTTAGTGAACTTAGTTGAGTTAAGGAAATCAAGGAAAGGTTGCTTAGTACCAGGAATGATGTGAATACTCCTCCAGGTCTAGGGTAGAAGGTGGTTATTTGCTGACTATGGAGACCAGGAGTGGTAGAATACTCATCGAGGTCCAAGGTAATAAGAGGTTATTCGCTGACTGTGGGAACCAGGAGTAGTGCAAATACTTAGTTGTAATCTTGTTAAAGATTATAGTGGAATACTTTATAGAGGAGACTAGACATAGCTTAGTTGGAGTGAACTAATATAAAAATATCTATGCAATTATCTTTTCTCTTACCTAAATGCTTTTTCTTCAAAAACATACAGTTGTGCTTTTATTTCTAAACACAAGAACCTTCCAAGCTAAACAATTATTCTTTGACAAAGGAAGTTCTTACAAAATCTATAGTGCACATTCTGAATAGCACGACAAAAGAAACTCTCCTTTATAATTATTTATTGGGTTGAGCATCTAAGTGCTTAAAAGAAAATCTCAAAGCTCAACAATGTGTTATATCAGAAGGGTTGCGAAAAGAATTTTTCCATTAACACTATTCAACTCCCCTTCTAGTGTTTTTCAGGTACTTTAGATTAAACTTCAAATGGATGGCTTCCTCAACTTTTAAGGTTCTAGAGTTGTAGACCCTAAACGCTCTTGATGTTTCTAAATAGCCAGGCATGATTTCTTCATCACTTTTGGAGTCAAACTTCCCCAAATTGTCCTTATTGTTCAAAATGAAGCATTGCCATCCATAATAGGGCGGCTGACAACATATACCCTTCATTTTCCATCATGCAAGCATGACCTTTTCCTCACGATCTATTAAGAACTAACCCTTGATGTTAGCTCTGATACCAACTGAAATAAAACAAAAAACACTAGAAATGGGGGTTTGAATAGTGTTTTAAAGATTTTTTGCAAATAGTGATTAAGTTACTTAACAATGGTTAAACGGTATGCACAATAGTTTAAACACTTGGTTAAAGAAAGTGTTTGGATGGAAAACGTTTTTTGAAAACAAATACGATAGATTACACTTTTAGTTTTATATTGGTTCACTCAATCTAAGTTACGCCCAATTCTCTTTCAGTAATCTATTCAGAGGTTCTACTGATACGAGTTTAACTACTATTGGTTTACAACACTAACCAACTGTTTATACGAGTTTAACCACTCCTGGTATTAACACTAGACAAATTATCTAGAACGTTTAAATCCATTGAGTTAAAGTATATAAGCGTTTGAATTCACTTTTGAATCTAAACACAATAAGTGTTTTTGAGTTCTTACAAGACAAGATTACTCTTGTAGGAAGGATATATAAATAATACAATGAACTACTGAAAAATTGTAAAAGATATTTTCACATGAGTTTAAAATAAAATAGCTTAAAGAAAGATAGTGAGCGTATAATATTCTTGATATGAAAAGTTCTTCTTTCTTCTCTTCAGCATTTCACTTTATATAGAAATCTTTGAAAAAAAAATTCATTACTCAAAGCATTCACTTTCTTCTAGGTATGTAGCCTTTATGATAGAGTCAAAATCAATGTTGCTTCCTTGTAGAGCAATTGTGTTATGTACGCATGAGATAGACAAAAGACATGTATGAAACATTCTTTGAATATCTTCGTGTCTCTAAATTTTCTTCCAATTCGGAGTAGGCTTTTGAATAAAGTTGATAGTTTGCACAAAAAAAGATAGCACAACACAATAGAAAAAAAAGTACTTGAATGTACATGCATTCATACCATTATACGACCTAGGCATTTAATGCGTTACACGACTTAAGTATTTAAGTGTGATTCTTAGTAGAATTATTTGATGCAAGTTTGTTTTGAGTAACTTGTACAATCGTTATCTATGTAGCGTTTAAAGAAACTTTCGTTCAGACGCTTTATCTTTTTGTCAGACACTATAGCGATTAGACGTTCTGTTAGGATCTCTATAACGTTTTACACTTTATATGTATACGTTAGACGCTCTTGTGATATCACATGTTCTCATATCATTTAGTCATCTTTAACGGTAGTGTTTAACACTTTTAATAGATATC
This sequence comes from Vigna radiata var. radiata, assembly GCF_000741045.1. Lineage (NCBI taxonomy): Eukaryota > Viridiplantae > Streptophyta > Magnoliopsida > Fabales > Fabaceae > Vigna > Vigna radiata. Next base: position 4,230,999 of record NW_014543262.1, on the reverse strand, counting down.
CTAGACGATTAAACATTATTTCATTTGGACGTTATGTTAAACTTCTAAAACAAGGTTTACTTAGACGATTTTGTCTTAAAAGGTTTCCATTTGGGCCTTGTATCATAGGCCATGTAATATAGGTTTTGGGCTTGAAGTGGACCATGTGTGGAGCGTATATTATGGTTGACTTTAGATTCAACATACTCCTTTAGAAGCCTTGTTCTCCAAGCTTGAGAGGCATCCCACATTGGGAGACAAGTGGCCATGTGGCGTGTTCCTAATGGAGAAGATTCCTCCTTAGTAGTTACCATGTGTCATGCTCTTAATGGAGATGATTTCTCCTTAATAATGACCATGTGTCATGCTCCTATTGTAGATGATTTTTCCTTGATCTCAATGTTAGAATATTAGGGTTTTGCTTCTACAATTTGGAAACACCTTTAAGGTTACCTAAGCTTATAAATAGTGGTGTCTCTCTCATGTAAATACACTTTGAGATTAGTATTATTATGCTTCCAAAAATATTATGCCATCAAACTTATCTCTAAAGTCATGGTTAAAGCATACCATGTGGTTTTCTCTAGCTACCTTCCTTGAGAGTTGACCCAACCTCTCTTAAGAGCTCAAAAACACCATTATATCATCATTAAGCACTCCAAACCGAGAGCATTCCCCATCTTCCCCATGACTTCCTCGTAACTCACCTTTATGGACTCATCTTCATGCTTTGGTTCATTCTTGCTTGAGGAGAAGACTATACAGGACTCAACTTAGTTAAATTTAGCCAAAGTTTTGTAAGGATTTACTTGGTCAAATTCTAATAAATTTCGGTCAAGATTAACTTGCTTAAACTCTAACCAAAACTATTTGATCAAATTCAACCAAAATTTGACTAAAACTTATTTAATCGAATTTGGCCAAATTTTGGCAATGATTGATTTGACTAAATTTAGTCAAATTTCAATCAGAAGAAACTTGGTTGAATTTAGTCAAATTTTGATTATGTTTGATTGGATAAAATATTTTTAAAGTTTAGCGTGTGTAACACTTTTGTACCTATGTCCTTATAACTGTAAATATTTAATTTTTTAAAATTAAACTATAAAATAATTCAGTTTATTTTTTTATAAATAGTTAGTATTTTAAGATAATAAGGTATAATTATTTTACAATTTAGTTAAGTTTTGTTAGTTTTTTTTCCATCTTTATATCCGACTAAAAAATAACGACGATTAATTAAAAAAAATAAAATTAAAGGATACTTAAGAGTTTTACCATCTCTAGCTTTAACTTGATGAGCAAGATTCATAGTTTCATAGTAGAGCGCTTACTCGGTTTTCGAAGCTACGCTTATACTTCACACCGTTGGGTAACATTGGGGCCCGCCCCTCCAAACCACAGGCTCGTTAAGAAAACACCCTTGACGAGGCATAGGTTCGGACACCCAGCCTCTTCCTTACCAATTCCAACATACGCCTTAGTGGAATTTCCCGCTCACTTACGCTGTTGCTTTCGCCTTGGCCACTGAAAACAGCAAAAAAATTGTTCAAGTCGAATACGCCGAAGGTGCCTATTGGATGTGGTTTTTGTTCTTCTTTGATACAATGGCTAGGTGAGTTCAGAATAAGTGATTCTTTACACTGCCAGCAAATATTTCGTTTTTGAAGTTGGAGAGATACGTTTTGTTTCAAAAAGCTGTTTCCTTTCTTTTTTTTTTTCTTGAGTTTTGAGGAAAAGGGATTTCGTGCAGAACAGGGTATGCCAAGTTTTTTTTTTTGTTGTGTCTTCTGGGGTTGATGATGGCCAACGATGAATATGGATGCCTTTTTTCCATGTTTTGAAATTATTGTTTGAGGGTATTGTGATATTCCCATTTTTGTTGAGGGTTTGTGGCTTCTGTGTGACAATGGGGCGGTGTCTTGCATTCTTGCAATGTGCGAACGGGAAAAGTTAGGAAGTGCTGGACAGAAAATTTGATATTCTTTTGGGAGTTTGAAATACACCCATTAATAGTAGTGAATGTTTCAATGAAGCAGTCTGGAGGCTCAGACTTGCTGGGGGCTTCATAGTCACTTATGTCAGTGAAACTATAGGTGTAGACTGTAAGAGAAGTTGTGATGAATATGGACAATGAGTGAAATTGGTTTGCATCAAAGGTATTTATAATCCTCGAAAGAAACTACATTTTGAGCTTTGAAGTTGTTTTTATTATTTTTGGCCATCCGATCCTCAAATAAGCCTCTTGTTAAAACAGTTTTTTTTTTCTAGAGGGAATATGAAGAGTGAAATCTACATTACGTTCAATTGAATGTTATGTCTGTCATGCATCAGGAGCAGGATTTTTTTCCGATTGGGTGATAAGGTATAAACAATCCTTGGTTGCGGATTGGGTGGGAAAAAATATTTCTTCTGCTTATGATTTCATTTAATGTCGTTGTACTGCATAACACTACTCATCTGCACCTTGCCCTTGCATGCCTATTTTCTTGCATGATTTTATTTGTTTACCCATGGTTGGTATTCAGAATATGAAATTGACATTCTTAAATAACAGAGTGTTTTGTCTTTCAATGATGGAAAGAATCGGGTTCACTTTTGATAATATAAATAACTTGAAATTCAAGTTTCATCCACCTTTGCACGAATTATGTGAGTCCTTTATGAAATGTTGATTTCGTAATAGTTTATGTCCTCATACCTGCTACGCTTCCTCAACACAACCCTTTGTTCGCAAATCGAAACTTTTTATGTGAAAAAACTTATTCACTTCCATGATTTTGTTAGTGTTTTTGTGTCAACTAGACACTGCAATTTATAGGTCTGTATATTGGTAGGGTTTAACCACATTTAAAGTATTCAACTTTTGAGTTGCCTTATCGACCTCCACTCCATTTACCTCGTCCACCACGACCATGAGTGTTTTGAGCTTCTCCTTTCATGACAAGCTTTGCTTGAAGTGCTTGATCAAATGGCTCCCACTTCTTTTTCCTACTTTGTTGCTCGTGTACCTCAAGCGACGTGTCAAACTCTTCAACCGAGAGCGTTAACAGTCCTTGAACTCCTCAATGACGTAAACAATATTTTCAAAGTCATCTATCAATGACTTCAGAATCTTCTCCACAATTCGACTAGCCGACAACATCTTTCCGTTTCTGTCGAGTTAATTCAATTTTTCAACTTGAGTTATATATGCGGCTAAAACTTTAGCCTCCTTCATCCTCATACTCTCCAATTCTCTTTTGATGGCAAAACTTGCTTCACACCATCATTTTCCTTATACGTCTTTTCCAGAATGTCCCACACTTCTTTTGAAGATTTAATATTTGTTATCTTTTCTAAGTCGGAACTTGGTAGAAGAAGTACAGCGCTGCCTTGTCCTTCACATGCGCTCCTTTCAACGTTTTAATCTAAGCATTCGAGCAATTCGTGGTGTTGACTGGTTCTTTGCAACCATCTTCAACCACCATCCAATTTTCTTGGAAGCCAAGAAGAACCTTCATATTTAGACTCCAATTATCATAGTTGACCGCCTTTGTCAACTTGGGCAAAGACATACCGTTTGCAAGGTTGCCATCTCACTCAAACTCTAGCTCTCAAACACTTCCTAGCTCTCTAACTCTTTTTTCTACTCCGACATTCAAGCTAATTGGCTCTTGATACCAATTTGTTAGGAAATCGAAACTCTTTATGCGAAAAAACTTATTCCCTTCCTTGTATTTTCTTATTTATTGAGTCACCTAGACACTACAATATATAGGTCTTACATTTTGCTTCTTCACCAAGCCACAATATCTCTAGAGTATAACCCAAATCATAACCTACTAAACTACTGATATTTTCTCTCCTAAAACATCAAAATATTACTACTCATAAAATCTCTACTAAATATTTCCTCATTTAAGTTTACCCCAACACCTTTTAGGGCTTACTGATTGATTTTTGTTTTCTAACAGCCATTTTTTAACTGTATCCAGTTAATATATTAAAATTTCTTCATCTATTGTTGTTTGTTGGTTATGGAGTGATGACACAATACTTTTGTTAATATTTTTTTTGCAGGAGTTGGCTTATTGACTTTGGAGGATTTGCAAAGAAAGTGAAGAACACTACTCTATCTTCAGCTGATCAAATCAAGGATTGTGGGGCATATCGAGAATGTCCTAACTGTCATTATCGTATTGATAACAGTGATGTATGTGTGTTGGAATTCAGAATTATATTCATAGCTTACTCAAATTCAAACATGCACTATAAATAGATTATTAGAAGCAATCTTTGCTCTTCATGTTACTGCTGAGTTCAGTATGTTGATACTCTACATTATTTTTTTGTTTCATGGTATACAAATATGAAATGTGCTTGTGAAAAAGTTTGCATACTTCTGTACCTGGATTAAATTATTGAAAAAGTTTAGCATGAGTTTGAATGATAGCAGATGTTTTATTACGAATATTTCTCTGCATACAGGTTTCTAGTGAGTGGCCTGGCTTTCCTCTTGGTGTAAAGTTTGATCCTTCTGATGTAGAACTCTTGGAACATTTAGCAGGAAAATGTGGTGTTGGAAACACACAGCCAGATATGTTTATCAAGGAGTTCATCTCAACTCTGGAAGGAGACCAAGGTATTTGCTACACTCATCCAGAAAATCTTCCAGGTAATAATTCTCCGACCCTTCTCCTTTCAATTCAAATATATAAACTTTGCACCCTTTCCGTCATACTTGATTGATAAATGGACTTGTAAAATAAAGTCACCTGGCCATACCAGAAAAATACGTGGAAGGAAGACTGATAAAATACTTTCTTACATTTGTAAGTGACAAGGGATGCCCCTTGTGGAATGGAGTATAGATAATATGATTGAATGACCCGTTAGTGTTATTAGAATTATTTCTGCACCTTAGAATTCAATTCAATTTTTTTAAAAATTATTTTTGAAAAGATTAAATAAAGCAGAATATAATCCATAATGTTGAAAGTCTAAGTTTATCAAATCTCAATTTCCCCCTTTAGACATGATCCCAATCAAGATTCAAACCATGCTAATTGATAGATATGTTTAATACTTTAGTGATAGGGGTTGAAGGAAGGCAACATTCTTTGATTGCCAAAAATATTAGTTGCTGCTAATTATGATTATGATTATCTTTAGGCTTAATATCACTTTTGGTCTTTATTTTCGTTGGCTTTGTTCAATGTAGGACTCATTTTTTTTAGTGTTCAATGTGGTTCAATTTTCTTAATTTATGTTTAATTTAGTCATTTTTTCATAATCTTGTCTAAATCGTTAATGGTAGATGAACCATGGTAGATGAACGGTATGTGCCACGTGTTAGTTCATGTTTTTTTATTTTTATTTTTTAAATTTTACAAACGTTGGACGCATGTAAAGTCAATAGTGTGCTACGTGACAATGTTAGTGTTGTTGAAGTATAATGTTTATTTTATTATTAATATTTATGTTAGGGGTTTTGTTAAGGGTTTCCCGCCCTTTCATTTTTCAGAACTACTGTGTTCTATAAAACAGTAGTAAGTTGTATCAGTTCCTTAATNAAAATAGAAGTCTTTTCATTTTCTCTCAACTTCAAGTTGGTATCAAGAGCCAGACTCTTTGTCTTCTTCCTCTATCGTCGGCGACATCATCTCCTGTCATTTCCGCCGTTCGTCCGCTGTCCGCCGCCGTCGCCGCCGCCGTCCTCCGCCGTCGCCGCCGCCGTCCTCCGTCGCTTTCTCCGGCGAAGTCAAGGGTTAGGTGCGCCTTGAGAAGCGCAACCCAACCCTGGTGGTCCTGTCCTCTGAAACCTCCGCACCAGCCGTCACGCGCCGCTTCTTTCCGGCCAGCCTCTGGCGCGTGTTCTGCACGCGCCGCCTTCCCGTGGTCGGAGCTTCACCGCGTCGCCGCAGAACGTCTCGCCGGAGCTTCTGGAGTGTGTTTTGGTTCCTGTTTCTCTGTTTTGTTGGCTTGGGCTCATACCTAGGGTTTTCTCCTTACATATTTTGAAACCCTAGGTCCTGTTTCTTCTCTCAGTTTTTTTAAAATGGCCTCTTCTACTGGAAGTAATTCCTCTTTATCTGCTACACCTATCATTACATCTGCAAAACTGAATTGGAAAAATTATTTATCATGGTCCTCTGCTGTGGAGTTGTGGTTTCTTGGTCAAGGACACCATGATCACCTTGAACAAGATATTTCTATGGTCCCAGAAGAAGAAAAATCTGAGTGGCAGAAATTAGACTTTCAATTATGTGCTGTTTTGTGGCAATCAGTTGAGCAAGAGGTTTTAGATATCTTGAGACCCTATAAGACATGCTCCTCTTTTTGGAAAATGGCCCAAGATATTTTTTCTAATGATGTACAACGTCTTTTTGATGCAACCCAAAGAGCAACTTCTCTCAAACAAGTTAACCATGATATGATTTCTCATGTTGCAAAAGCTCGGGCTGCGGTAGAAGAGTTAAAGAACTTCTTTGTAGCTGACTCATTAGAAAATATCAACAAAAAGCTGGACAAGTTCTACATGGTCCTAATTTTGAAAAGNTTACACTCTGATTTTGATCATGTACGTGATCAAGTTTTAGCTGGTGATCAAATCCCGTCGATGGACGGCTTAGTTACTCGACTCCTTCGGGTACCTACATTGGTAAAGGAAGAGAACTTAAGTGATGTTATTGAAACATCAGCTATGGTGACACCGCGAGGAAGAGGAGGAGGTAGGAGNAATCGAGGAGGACGTGGTGGTCGAAGTGGACGTCCTCAATGCTCATATTGTAAGAGAATGGGTCATACCCAAGATAAATGTTATTCCTTGCATGGCTTTCCAGACAAAGCTGCTAATGTGTCTAAATCTGATAATTCAGAATCTAAAATTTCTGATGAAGAGTANCAAGAGTTTTTGAGGTACAAGTCTGAAAAATCTTCTAATCTTGGCCAATCCTCTTCAATGCCAAATGTGTCAACTGCNTGCATCTCTCAATCTGTGGAAGGTCATAGTCCATGGATTCTTGACTCAGGTGCCTCAGATCATATCTCTGGTAACATCCCTTCATTTTCTTCCATGTCCTCTCCAAAAACTCCTCATTTTGTTACTGTTGCCAATGGATCCAAAGTTGCATCTCAGGGAATTGGCACAGTTTCCCTATCTCCTTCACTAAAATTGAATTCTGTTTTGTATATTCCTCATTGTCCTTACAATTTAATCTCTTTGAGTCGATTGACTCGTTCCTTAAATTGTTTTGTAACCTTTTCTGCAAATTCCTTTGTTATACAGGAACATGGTACGGGTCGTCTGATTGGAGAAGGACATGAGTCACGAGGACTTTATTACTTGNAACCTAACTCCTCANTTTCNTGTTTTGCAACTTCATCNCCAAAACTTTTGCATGATCGATTGGGCCACCCAAGCTTATCCAAGTTGAAGATGATGGTTCCAAGTCTCAAACACATTCAAGTCTTAGATTGTGAGTCTTGTCAGTTAGGAAAACATGTTAGATCTTCCTATCCTAAGAAGTCTGAGTCGCGTTGTAATTTTGCATTTTCAACTATTCACTCTGATATTTGGGGACCAAGTCGTGTTACTTCTTTTGGTTTTAATTATTTTGTAACTTTCATTGATGAATTTTCTCGATGTACTTGGGTTTATTTAATGAAAGAGAGATCTGAACTTTTGGCAATATTTGTGTCCTTTTTTAATGAAATTAAGAACCAATTTGGGAAGACAATTAAAATCCTCAGAAGTGATAATGCTAAGGAATACTTTTNTNCNGCATTTTCTTCATTCTTATCTTCCCAAGGAATTTTACATCAGTCAACATGTCCCCACACTCCACAACAAAATGGCATTGCAGAGAGAAAGAATAGACACCTCATTGAAACTGCACGCTCCCTGATGTTGAATACTAATGTTCCTGTTCATCATTGGGGTGATGCAGTCCTTACTGCCTGTTTTCTGATCAATAGAATGCCTTCTTCCTCTCTTGAGAATAAAGTCCCTCACTCTGTCATTTTTCCAAATGATCCTCTTTTCCATGTCTCTCCTCGTATATTTGGGTGTACTTGTTTTGTTCATAATGTGTCTCCAGGTCTTGATAAACTCTCTGCAAAAGCTATTAAGTGTGTCTTTCTGGGATACTCTCGCCTTCAAAAAGGATATAAATGTTATTCTCCTTCAACCAAGAGGTATTATATGTCTGCTGATGTCACATTCTTTGAAGATACACCTTTTTTCNTGTCCTCCATGGAGGACCGTTCATTTGTTCAANANATACTTCCTCTACCATCATGTGATCCCTTGGTTACTCCTGCTTCTTTACCTCAAACTCAAACTACAAATGACATTGTTCCTCCTCCTCTTCTCACATATCAGCGTCGAACACAATCTCAAACTCCAAACATTGAAGATCCTCAAGACTCAGATCCTCCTCCATCAGATTCCNAAACCATGGATCCTTCATCCTCTTCACCCTCTCTTGACTCAGATAATNATTGGCCTATTGCCCTCCGAAAAGGTATTCGCTCTACTCGTAATCCTTATCCTGTTTATAATTTTTTGAGTTATCACCGTTTGTCTCCTCCATATTTCTCCTTTGTTTCTTCCTTATCTTCCATTCANGTTCCTAATAATGTTCATGAGGCACTNGGTCATNCTGGATGGCGACANGCCATGATTGATGAAATGCAGGCACTTGAACACAATGGCACTTGGGACCTTGTTCCTCTTCCTCCTGGTAAGAAGCCTGTTGGTTGTAGATGGGTCTATGCTATTAAGGTGGGTCCTAATGGTGCAATCGATCGTCTCAAAGCTCGTTTGGTAGCTAAGGGATATACTCAAGTCTATGGCCTTGACTACTGTGATACCTTTTCTCCTGTGGCTAAAACCAGTACTGTTCGTATTTTGCTTGCTATGGCTGCCATTCGTCATTGGCCCCTTTACCAGTTGGACATTAAAAATGCTTTTCTTCATGGTGATTTAGAAGAAGAGATATACATGGAGCAACCTCCTGGGTTTGTTGCTCANGGGGAGTCTGGGTTAGTCTGCAAATTACATCGNTCCCTCTATGGCTTGAAGCAATCACCTCGAGCTTGGTTTGGTAAATTTAGTCGGGTTGTGCAGAATTTTGGATTGAAGCGATGTGAGGCGGATCATTCAGTATTTTATAGTCACTCTTCTCCTGATAAATGTGTCTATCTTATGGTCTATGTTGATGATATTGTCATTACAGGAAATGATGTCACTAGAATTGCTCAATTAAAGAATCATTTGTTCAACCACTTTCAAACCAAAGATTTGGGTCGGCTAAAATATTTCCTTGGTATTGAAGTGGCACAATCAAAGGAAGGTGTCATCATTTCACAAAGAAAATATGCTCTTGATATTTTGGAGGAAACAGGCATGACAAATTGCAAGCCCATTGATAGTCCTATGGACTCAAATCAAAAGTTAATGAAAGATAAAGGTGAACTTTTCTCAGACCCAGAGAGATATAGAAGGCTTGTTGGAAAACTCATCTATCTTACCATAACAAGACCTGATCTTTCTTATCCAGTGGGAGTTGTGAGTCAATTTATGCAAAATCCACATGTTGATCATTGGAATGCAGTGATTCGCATTCTTAGATATGTAAAAGGGAACCCAGGACAGGGATTGTTGTATGAGGACAAGGGAAGCACTCAAGTTGAGGGATATTGTGATGCAGATTGGG
>NW_014543262.1:4216651-4220864 GCF_000741045.1 Vigna radiata var. radiata | reverse complement strand
TGTTGAAGTATAATGTTTATTTTATTATTAATATTTATGTTAGGGGTTTTGTTAAGGGTTTCCCGCCCTTTCATTTTTCAGAACTACTGTGTTCTATAAAACAGTAGTAAGTTGTATCAGTTCCTTAATAAAAATAGAAGTCTTTTCATTTTCTCTCAACTTCAAGTAGTGTCATGTGTCAAGTTAATATTAATGTCATGTGTGAGTGTCAATGTCACGTATTAGAGTTTTATATTCAATTGAGTTTCCATTAACTTTAGTTTTGTTTAATTTAGTTCCAAATTTTTTTAATTTTGTTCAATTGAGTCTCAATTTTAAATTTTAGAAGGAAAATTTTTCCTTTTTTTTAAATTAAAAGGAAAATTGTTTATTATTTTTAAAATTAGAAGGAAAATTTTTCATTATTTTTAAATTAGAATAAAAATTCTTCATTACTTTTAAAATTAGTAGGAAAACTTTCATTATTTTTAAAATTAGAATGAAAGTTCTTCATTATTTTTTAAATTAGAAGGAAAATTCTTCATTATTTTCAAAATTTAAGCAAATTCTTCATTATTTTTAAAATTAGAAGGGAAATTTCTCATTATTTTAAAATTAGAAGAAAAATTCTTCATTGTTTTTAAAATTTGAAGGAAAATACTTGAGTATTTTTAAATTTGGAGATTTCTTCGTTATTTTTAAAATTATAAAGAAAATTCTAATTTATTTCTAAAATTAGAAAGGAAATTCTTTATTATTTTTAAAATTAGAAGAAATATTTTTCATTATTTTTAACCAACTCTAACTCTAGTTTGTACATGTAAAAAATATCAAACATAATACATCTAGAGTTGATTAAAAATGATGAAAGAAATATTCAATAAGAATGTGAATTTTAATAAAAATTAAATTTGGTCTCAATTTAAAGATGAATAAAATTGGGACGGAATTGAACCAAATTAACAAAATATAGGATTAAATTAAACAAAATTATATAAGTAACTAACATGTGACACTGATAGTGACATGTGACACATGTTCAACTTTTTTTTAAATTTTAAAAAAATTAATAAAACTTAAAAATATAAAAAAAACAATGACATATGACACGAACGGTTTATCTTCAGTTTTGTCATAAAAAAATATCAAATTGAATATAAATTACAAAAATTAGAACCACATTAAAAACTAAAAAAGAAATGATCTCACATTAAACAAAGTTGATAAAATAGGGAACAAATATAATATTAAACCTTATCTTTATTATAATTTAATGCCTAAAGGTTTGGGCTATTGTCAAATTTGGTCTCGTTCGTTTCTTCAGGTGCTAAAAAAGATGGCAGTTATTTCCATATCTTTCACAAGACAATCAATGCTTATGCAACTAGTCAAAGAAAGCGTAGAAAGATTCATCATCCACAGGGTTTGAGTGAAGAACATTGGCATTGGCACAAGACAGGTAGGACGAAAGCTATAATGCAAAATGGAATGTGCAAAGGCTTTAAGAAAATCATGGTTCTTCATGTAAGATCTAAGAGTGGGGCCAAACCCTTCAAATCCAACTGGGTAATGCATCAGTATCATCTCGGGACTGAAAAAAATGAAAAGGAAGGTGAGTATGTGGTTTCTAAAATTTTTTATCAACAGCAAAAGCAAACTGAGAAAAATGAGGACAATGCAATGGTTGAAGATCTTGACAATATAGTGTCAAGAACAAGTCCCAGGACTCCAAAACCAAATCCTCCCCATCCACCTCGTGCAGGAAACTCTGTTGATTGTGATGATTGTATCGATGAAACTGTACCTCTGCCTTTTGTCCAGGTGAGTAACTATATTTGATGCATATTAGTTAAATATGATTATTAGTTTCACTATATGGTTAATTATCTTTTAGAAAGATCAAATTGAAAATAACAATCAACCATAATATTACCAGTGAAATAGCCAGCATAAAACAGTGTCTTGATTTTCTCTGAACTGAGTTTTAATTCTAGTGAGTAATGAGTACATAACTTAAGCAACATTTTTACTATTTTTTTACCATCTACCTTTGGCTTACCAAAATTTACTTTTTTTTATTACGAACTAGACAATTCTCGGAGAATCACATGCCCCTATATCTGATGTTCAGGACCTAGACAATTCTGCATTGTTACCTGGAGAATCACAAGCTAAGGAACACACTGAATATGATGGCTTGGACGACATATTATTGTGCAAGGAAATCTTAGATTCTTCTGATCTGTTAAATGATTCTGGATTGGACTCCAGCAATCTCTATGACTTAGAATTCTATGATAATCAAATAGCTAGAAATGATAACGAATCTTGTGGAATATCTGTCCTGGATACGCTGGAATTAGACACTCCGGACTTTGATCATTCTGTAAGCATCTTATTCCCCTTGTTGACTCCACTTTTTATTTAGAGTTATGCAACTTTATAACATACTCTCGTTTTCATTGTGTCAGAATTTGAATTTTTGTTCTCAGTACAGTATCCTTGAGTGGATGGGCAGATTATGAAGTTCTTTTTGATACTAAATCCAGAAGTTGTTTCTATCATCCTTCAATTGGAGTGGTTTTTCCTCTTTTGGATGCCTTAATGTAGGGCATCAAACTTAGGTTTTCATCATGTGAAGAAGCTTTTGTCCTTGTGAGCTGAAACGATACTGCCTTTGGTTACGGAACTCAACCTTTTTGTCAAATCATGTAGTTGAGCTCAATCAAAGCTAGAGTTGGACTTGTGGCCTTCTCGTGGGGGTTATTTGTGTGAATCTTGTTTTGAGGCATATTTGTTTCGTCTATGGCCTATTTTAAACTGTTGCTTTGACTCTTTATGTTAGCCATGGAAGCGATGAATGCATCTTTTTCGGCTAGATCCGAAATGTTGTATTCGACTCTGAATATATTTAGTAGATATGGTGATGATAGGGGTTCTATTGGAATATTGTGAACATATAATTAATACCTACATTGATTTCCTGTATATGAACAAATATGCTCTGCAGTAAAGATAGAACTGCTTAAACTTATTTATGGACACATGGTAATGTGCGCATGATGGTAATAAACTAGAAGACCTGTGCTAGAAAATACTAACTCTTGCAAATAAGTTAGTCGTTTTCTTAATTAACAGGGAGAAATATACTTAAAACACAGTCTGAGTGCAAGGGAAGTGATTTATTTGAATTAGTAAAGTTTTTCGTAAATAAATGATTGTTTTTATTGAATTTGAATTTATTTTTGTTGAAATTTGAGATGCTATTTAATGTTTTCAATTTCCAAGAGAAGCAAACGTTGAATGTGAGCAAGAATAATAAAGTGAGAGACATAAGGGATAACAAAAACAGATTTATAATAGTTTACTATTAAAAAAAAAGTATATGTCTAATTCAATCACTTTACATTGGTGCTAATATATGTTTTGTTGGGATAAAATTAAATTTAAAGATTTATTATTTTGTTAGTTTTGAGTCTAGTAATATTTGGTTTGATTTTGATTGAAATAAAATAGAACAGGGCATTTATGATTTTGGTTTATCTAAGCAGAATATTATTTTGTGATAGAATAAGGAGATTTTATTTTTAAGTGAGTTGATATTTTATTGTCAGTTTTTATTATTTGTAATTGGCCTAAGGCTTAATTTGCATCTATTTAAAGGTTGCTAAGGTTTAATGAAAATAACCCACAATGGATTGAAGAGTAAAATTATTTGTGTGGGTCACGTTATGAGTATGTAAAGGGAGATTTTCCAAACAGTGGTATCAGATTTGGTTGGGAATGTTTCTGCTAGAGGGATTATGCTGGAGGGGGAGTGAGTGAGAGAAAAAGAAAAAAAAGAAGTGAGAGGGAGAATTAAATATCTAGAGAAAAAAAAAAGAGAGAGGGGAGAGTTTAGAGAGAAAAGAGTTTGAGTCTCCGAAAAAGAGAATAAAAAAGGAAAGGAGAAAGAGAGAGTAAGAGATGGTTGATCTTGCAAAAACGGTGGTCTCAGTGCGGTGAAAAGGACACTATGGTGGTCTCAGTGCGGTGAAAAGGACGCACTATGGTGGTCTCAGTGTGGTGAAAAGGACGCACTATGGTGGTCTCAGTGCGGTGAAAACGACGCACTATGGTGGTCTCAGTGCGGTGAAAACGACGCACTATGGTGGTCTCAGTGCGGTGAAAAAGACGCACTATGGTGGTCTCAGTGCGGTGAAAAAGACGCACTATGGTGGTCTCAGTGCGGTGA
>NW_014543262.1:4213213-4216163 GCF_000741045.1 Vigna radiata var. radiata | reverse complement strand
AAAGACGCACTATGGTGGTCTCAGTGCGGTGAAAAAGACGCACTATGGTGGAGATGCGGAGACAAGGGAGACGCGGAGACGCATGTCTTAAGCAAGATCAGCTTCAAATTTTTTGAGAAGTGGAGAAGTTCGGAACACTCGGAGAAGATCGAGGAGAAAAAGAAAATAAGGAGAAGGTCTGGGAGAAGAAGAGAATAAAGGAAAAATTTAAGTTTATGGGGGAGTTTGTTGGGATAAACTTAAATTTAGAGATTTATTATTTTGTTAGTTTTGAGCCTAATAATATTTGGTTTGATTTTGATTGAAATAAAATAGGAGTTGATATTTTATTATCAGTTTTTATTAATTGTAATTGACCTAAGCCTAATTTGTTCTATTTAAAGGTTGCTAAGGTTTAATAAAAATAACCCACAAAGATTAAAGAATAAAATTATTTGTATGTATGAGTATGTAAAGGGAGATTTTCCCAACATGTTTCTCCTTACTGAGGCACATGAGATCAATTACATGAGTGACTTTATCATTATCAAACATTAATGACCTGTAATTGGTACATCACGACGAATATACATATCATGCTAGACTATACTGCACTTTAAATTCTTTAGCTCCTTAGGTGCTAATTGCTCATGGTGAATGCCCATTCTGCACATTAAATATGGCTTTTGACTTGCTTCGGTGGTGATTGCTGATAAACTTCATGATATGCACCGAAAATTGATCCGTCAGAGTTGCTTTGTGCATTAAATACCCTCATTCTTATTGATTGTTTAATTGGTGCAATAGATGGTGATATTATATATATATATATATATATATATATATATATATATATATATATATATATATATATATATATATATATATACTTTTTAATGGAGTTTGAATAATGTTTTTAAAGTTTTTTTTGCGAATAGTAATTAAGTTACTTGGTAATGGTTTAGAGTCTACACAATAGTTTAAATACTTAATTAAAAAAGCGTTCTAATGAAAAACAAATTATATAAATCATACTTCAGTTTTATTTTAGTTTATTTAACTTGAATTACATCAAATTTGTCCTTAATAACCTGTTAAAAGATTCTACTAATCTTATACAAAGATTATAACGAGTACAAATCATTTTCGGAATACAAGTATTATCAATCACTTATAATTTCAACCCTAGTGAGTCTGATTAGAATGAATTTAACAATTCCTGGTATCCACACTAGACAATTTGTCTATAACATTAAACTCCAATAAGTTAAACAATATAAGTTTTTTAATTCACTTTTGAATATAACACAAGTGATTTTAGTTTCTTACAAGACAAAAGACAACTTTGTTAGAAAGAATATATGAATAATACAATTAACTTTTGAAAACTTGTAAAAGATCTTTTCAAGGATGAGTTTTAAAGAAATTAGCTTAGAGAAAGATAGTGAGCATATTGATGTTGATGGTTAAAATTCTTTTTCTTCTCTTCAACACTTCTCTTCAAATAGGCATATCTGAAAAAGATGTGTTACTCATAGTTGTGAATTCCTTCTAGACTTTATGATAGACGTTATGTTAGGAGCTTTTAGCGTTTTTTATCTATACTTTACACGCCTTGTGATATTAGACGTTCTCGTATCATTTAATCATCTTTAAAGGTAGTGTTTAACACATTTGATAGTTATCGTAGACGATTTAACATTATTTCATTTAGAAGTTATGTTAAACTTCAAAACAAGGTTTACTTAGACGATCTTATCATCACAAGGCAAGGAAATGTCGTAGGTAAAGTGATTGGTGATGATTTGAGAATTGAAGAAATGGGTAAGGAAACTGAAATAGAAAAACAAAGAGAAAAGGAGCAAGAATGTGAGACTTAGTGTGAAAAACTAATAGCAAAAACAGAAGAGTGTGAGCAAGATCTTGAAAAATTGTAGACAAAGATGAAGATAGTGTACCTAATCGAAAAGAAAAAGTACAGAGTGAAAAAGAAAGAGAGAAAAAGAGAGATCAAGATAGAAAAAAGAAAGAGGGAGAAAAGAATAAGAAGAAACCTGTTTGAAGATGATAGTCCCTTGCCACTCACCTACCATATCCTCACGAACCAATAAGGAAGAACAAAGAAAGAGAATTATAAAAGGTTTTTGGATATGATCAAGAAACTATAGATCAATACACCATTTACTGAAGCCATGGAGCATATGTCTATCTATGCAAAGTTCATGAAAGACTTGTTAACCAAAATGAGACGAATCTTAGATGAAATTGTGGAACTAGATGTAGTGCAATTATTCAGAAGTTTTTTCCACAAAATCCTGTTGGTCCAGGTAGCTTCACACTGCCTAGGATAACTGACAAGTGGAAAAGATTTATTAGACCTTGGAGCAAGTATCAACCTTATGCCATTGTCAATGATAAAAAAGATTGGTGATGTGAAGATTCTACCTACAAGGATGATGCTGCAATTTAGCTAATAGATCAATTAAACATCCTTGTGGAATAGTAGAAGACTTGCTGGTAAAAGTAGATAAATTTTACTTCCCTGTAGACTTCGTGATAATAAATGTTAAGGAAGATGTAGAAGTATCATTGGTTCTTGAGAGACCATTCATGAGAGTTGCTAAAGTCATAATAGACGTGGGCAAAATGACAATCTAAAGGTTCGAGTGCAAGATGAAGAAGAAAACTTTGATGTATTTGAGGCTCTGAAATATTTAGTTGAGAGGAAAGATTGCTTTAGAATAAATGTGTTGAATAGGATTTGTATGTAAGAGGCTCATTTTATCCAGTAGGTCCTTTATAAAAACAACATTATGTATTTTCAAAATTCATAATATAATGTACATAAATGAACTTTTTCTCCCTATATGTAATAATTTATAGTTAAACTCATATCTAATTTAATCCATAAATATTATATATATATATGTGTGTGTGTGTGTGTGTGTGTGTGTGTGTGTGTGTGTGTGTG
>NW_014543262.1:4060785-4212860 GCF_000741045.1 Vigna radiata var. radiata | reverse complement strand
TGTGTGTGTGTGTGTGTGTGTGTGTGTGTGTGTGTGTGTGTGTGTGTGTGTGTGTGTGTGTGTGTGTGTGTGTGTTTCGGGTATGGGTTGAGATCTCTTACTCAAAAATATTCAAAGTTATCCTATATACGAGATGGACTTTCTGATGGTCCTCCAAGGTTCAAGTTACTCAAAATATTCAAGTTACGTTGTTCGTTCTCTCTCCTTCTTGTATCAAAGACACTCCGACACTCAAATAGTTTGCATAATAATCTTATAATAAAAATTAATAATCAGAGTTAGTTACTTGACTTCACATTCAAAAATATATTTAAAAATATTATAATAAGCTTTCTATTTCGTCATATCTATTAATTACCAATATTATTTTCATTAATTTTCAATAAATGATTATTTTTCTCCTTAAAAATTATTATTACACAGAATTATCAATTAATGACTGGATTGATCATCATTTCCTCACTAAATGATTAACCGTATGATTTTTGATTCACCAAGTGATCGTATATATATATATATATATATATATATATATATATATATATATATATATATATATATATACTATAAAATAATATAATAAATATATTACAATTTTCTCATAATAATTACAAAATATATAAAATAAGATCATTTAAATTTAATTTTTGATGGATATATTACAAAATACATTTTAAAATAGTTCTAATACATTTATGTTTTATGTTTTGTCATCACAATCAATAAAGACAGTATTTTCTGTTTCAATTTTTTACATGTGGCTAACTTGATTATTAAAAATAAATAAAAATTAAAAATATTTATTTTGGATCAAAATAAAAGTGTTATTATTCTTAACTATGAAATTTATTTGCAAAGATAAATTATTTATTATGGAAAACATTGAAACTAATACATGATATTTGTTTTACACAAATAATTTATTTTGTTTAATCATTTCCAAACTTAATTTAATTCATTATAAAAAATATTTAATAATGATAATTTAAATTAATATAAGTAAGCTTTTCCATAATAATTTATTCATATAATAAGGATTATTATTTTAATTCAAAAGTTACATATAAAATTAATTAACTTTATAAATTATAAAAATGATTTATATTATTAAATATTAAACTTTGCTATTCAACAAAACCTGTGCATTGCATGGCGTAATTATTTATAGTTGTTAATAAAGAAAATAAGTCATTATATTTTTTACAAATATTTCATTAGTTATATAATAAATAAAATTTATTTATCATTTTTTAGAAGATTGATGATTTGAGAATATCATTTTATAATATTTTAATATCATATTACAGATAAATAATATTAAAATATTATAAAAAAATTGTCAAAAAATATTGGATACCCTAGTTTTAACCCATAACATTGATAAATAAATAAAATAAATAAACCCAAAAAGGTTTTAAGAAGGAACAGGCCTCTCTTTCTCAACAGGAGCCACCAACAAAACTGCATCTTTAAAGAAATCAAAGGCAGAGCAGGGAATGGAGGAAAACAATCTCTCCTCCTCTCACTTTCCCAGAAACAGCGGCTCAACTTTGGAGCAGTGCCAAAGCATGATTCATAAGAGTCTCCTTTGTATGTATCCATCAAATGTCAACACTCTCTGTTCTTAAACTCCAATTATTCACTCTCTTTACAAAATCTCTTAAAAAGAAGAAAACTTCTAATTTATATTATGTTGCGGATTCATTTGATTTGATTATTTCAGACATTTCTCAGCTCCGCAGGTGAGGTTCTTGAGGGAACAGTTAGAGAAAGCAGGGTGTCTCGTAGGAGATAATTTCATCAAAGCTGTTAAATGCAACGAGACCGGAATAGCCGGTGGTTACACTAAGGGTAAAGGGGTACTTTTCTCTTTCTCTCTTGGTAGTTTGGCTTCTACATGTTATTATACATGCAATTTAAATTGTGTTTATTCAATGAATGATGCATCACACACTCTTTTGAATATACTCTTCACTATTGCCCAGAAATTTATTGGATGTTACAACTTTTTACAGGGTCTCTCATTTAACAAGTACTCACGTGATTTTGTAGTTTATAATAATTTTAAGCAACAAGAAGTAACAGTTCTCTCATTTTATTTAGGTGATTTTTCTGGTGTAGTAGCTTAAAAAACTAAGTTACACAATTAAACTAAGTTGCTATAAGATATAATGCATGAACAAATTATACAATGGCATCAATCAAGGTTTTCTTTTGTTGATAGCCTTAATTAGGGTTTTCTTTATTAACATGAACAATTAATTTTAGTTTATTATGAGCAATTCTTTTGTTTAACATCAACAAATATTATTTTAAGTTGATATTCTTTTTTATTGTTCTCAACAACGTTGATTAGAAAGTGTGTGAGGTTATTTCTCAACCAACATTAATCAAAGTTTTTCTTGACCAATATTAACACAACAATTTCTGGATTGGTGCCAACTAGGATGTTTTCTTCAATGCCAATTAGACTTTTTTTTTCGAGTAATATAAGTTAGAGTAAATTTTTGGTGGATGATTTTTAGTTTTTTCAAAACCAATATCGGTGGGATTGTGCACGTCAACAAATATTTTCTGTTGAGGTCTTTTTATTGGTTATTTTTTCTCAATGCTTGAATGGTTGAAGTAGTAATTTTCATATTTGATATTTTTGAAGTTGTTGGTAGTTCAAACACTCTATTCAATTAAGATTGTATATATTTGAATTGCATTATTCAACAAATAAACATGTACAAAGTTAAACAGTTTGAAATGAAAGGAAGTCCAAATTTGATGTATTTGAATTTCTTTAAATTTTAAAATCCCTATCCAAACAGAATTAGGTTAATTATTACACAATACAACAATTTTTTGCTATTGACAATCCATGATCGGATGACATTTAAAAAATATAAAGTCGATAATATTATGCTTGATTGTGATAGTATGAGCATTGCAATGTGATAGCATCCTTTTATTACACTGGTGTATGACTTTGTCTCAGATAGTTGTGTGCTGCAACGAGATGGAATCTCAAGATGATGTTGACCAGGTGTTAAAGCATGAACTTATTCATGTATTTGACGACTGTCGTGCAGCAAACTTAGATTGGACAAAATGTGCTCACCATGCTTGTAGCGAGGTTCCTATCTAACAATGTGCCCCTTACCCATCTAATGAAGTTGATGGAGTACCTCCAATTAATTTTTCTCAATGATTATGTGAAACAGATCAGAGCTGGTCATCTAAGTGGCGATTGCCATTTCAAACGGGAACTTCTTAGATTAACTTCCTTGAAAATTCGAGGGCATGAACAAGTGCGTTGATTCTTTCCTTTCTCAGTATATACAAAACAATACTTTTATTTTCAGTGATACGAGTAGGATCTTGATTTTTTTTTCTCCTTTCCTTTTTACTATCTAAAGATTGAAAGTGTAAAGGATAAATTATTCATAAAAAGACTTGGTCTCAGTTTTTCAATTATTATTTGAGTCATCCATTAGTACTTTTGAACATCAACCACGAAGCAACTTCTTTATCCTCATCTTTGACAATAGAAAAAAAAAATATTCTTTTTAGGATAAGGGTTCCACTGTAACAAAATGTAAAGAACAAAGAAAAAATGAAGCAATGCTAGAATGGCACGCCCATTAGAAAGACCACGTGACTTGAGTGCGAAATGCCTTGGTTTTATTCCAAATCAAATGTTGATTCAATGAAATCTCCTTTAAGATGTATATATATGAGTTAACTCCACTTGAATAGATGGATTGCACATTGTCAAAAAAGGCTTCGGGTTTTTACCACCACCAAAGTGCCTAATAAATTAATGAATTCAACAAGGAAACATCAACAGATCAATGCTTAGTTTGAGCTTGCACCATGCATATCACACATAAAGGGAAATAAGTTTGCTTGGCTTTCAAACCTGCAAAGTGTCACCAATATGATAGGGTACCAGAAATAAGAAAGAACAATACAACTGAATAATCACTTTATTAGTAAAGAAAACAGGACTCTATCATAATGATATCAGTGCCTGAGTCAGGAAAGAAAATACAGAGCAGTAAGACAAGTGGAAAGTATCTCTAGTGTGGGTTCTCCAAGTACTTGGATACTTATTAAATAATGGGAGATGCTTAGTAAACTTATGTATTTGTTTCTCCCATTTAATAGCTTGCTTTTTAGGGTGGCTTCCCCAAGTGCTCTGAGTTTATTCATAATTAACTATTTTAGGGAGTGAGAAGTTGTTATGGGAGAGAGAATGTTATTGGAGAGGAATCGGAATTCTGTGTGATATAGTGGAATGGGGGATTGATTGGAGTTTAATGATATTCTGCCTTAGGGGAGGTTTCCTCTCATTCATCTTTGTATTTTCCTTCTTTTCCTTTTTGATCTGGTAGGAATTATCTGACCCCAATGATTTGAGTTCATCTTATGTTTTTAAGAGTGCAACATGTTCGAGTTAATGTTGCTTAAGAAAGCCACAAGCAATATTTCCATTGGATTAAGATAACAAAGAGGTTATCTATATGTGAAGGGACACTTTCAAGAGCTCAAGGAAGGAGTAGATGATTTAATTTATTAGATAGGACTCAGTCAATAAGTGAGTTGCTACACTTTAGGAGCAAGTCCATTTTTTATCCTCGTTTTGTTGAAATCTTGGTTACGTGGATGCTTTCTATTTTTTTTTTGAATCATTATAAACGTACCCATGCTATATTGAATAAAATATTCTTTTCCTTCATTCTGAGAACTATCCACCGTGTTCCATCTTTGCTCCTCTGTTACTTTACTTTTTCTTCTATATGCCTAACAAATTGGTATCTAGAGCAGTTTTCTTACGAACATGTGAAAATGAGTTCTGAAACAAATTTCTCCCAAGAAACACGCCCCTGTCTTTGATGGGGAAAATTATGATCTCTAGGCTGTAAAAATAGAAGCTTATCTGGAAGCTTTGGATCTTTGGGAAGCTATTCAAGAGGATTTCGAAGTACTTTTGTTGCCAGACAATCCCACCTTGGCCCAGATCAAAACTCATAAGGAGAAAAAAGCCCAGAAAGCAAAGGAAAAATCATGTCTCTTTGCTGGTGTTTCTACAACCATTTTCACCAGAATCATGACTTTAAATACAGCAAAAAAAAAATCTGGGATTATCTAAAGGAAGAATATGCAGGAGATGATAGAATACAAGGCATGCAAGTGTTGAACTTAATGAGAGAATTTGAGCTTCAAAGGATGAAAGAGTCTGAGACAATTAAAGAATACTCAGACAAATTACTTGGCATTGCTAACAAGGTAAAGTTACTTGGCACTAATTTTTTTGATTGTAGAATTATCAAAGGACAACAATGTCATAGATAAGTTGATGTTCAAAGGACACTTTAAATCCCTTTTCCATCAACTGACCTACACTTAGCAAATTTTGGTCAATGTTAGGTACATAAAGAGCATTTTAGATTGTTTTTGTACCTGAGCTCGTTGAAATTACTATGTTTCCTTTTCCTTTTGTAGAAATATAACTACCACTTCCTATTCTGACCTGAGACTTTAGTGGGCTTCAAGTCCTTGAATAGAGTTTTGTCATATGTCATATGGTTGGTACACTCACTGTCAATCAGCCAACATTCTGAGTTACTCTTTGCTGAAAAACATGTTACAGAAAAAATATGATCTTCCTCATCTTGCTCAACAACTTGGGCATCGTCTTCATGCTGTTGAAGTTTGCTTCTACAAATTACAACTTCATGTCCAAGCTGATTGCATTTACTGCACTTCGCGTCTGGTCTTTTCCAACATCTAAATGGTGGATGTCCCATTTTTCCGCAATGCTGATAGGGTGGATAATTTTTCTTTTTATCCTTGCCTTTGTTTGTGATGTTTTTACTGCTTGCTGGCTGATTCTTCTTGAAGTTTTTCTTCTTACTAATTCCAGCAACGTTATGCTTTGCTGGTAGAGCACCTTCAACCACATGCTCCTGTCTCATAAGCCTCCGTTGCTCTTGGACCTGTAAGGCATGTAACACTTCCGCCAAAGTGATCTTGGACAGATCCTTTGTGTTCTCTAGGGTGGTTATGGATGTCTCATATCTTTCTGGCACTGTTACAAGGATTTTTTCGATAATTCTACAATCAAAAAATTTGTGCCAAGTAATCTTACCTTGTTAGCAATGCCAAGTAATCTGTTTGAGTATTCTTTAATTGTCTTAGACTCTTTCATCCTTTGAAGCTCAAATTCCCTCATTAAGTTCAACACTTGCATGCCTCGTATTCTATCATTTCCTGCGTATTCTTCCTTTAGATAATCCTAGATTTTTTTTTTGCTGTATTTAAAGTCATGATTCTGGTGAAAATGGTTGTAGAAACACCAACAAAGAGACATGATTTTTCCTTTGCTTTCTGGGTTTTTTTTCTCCTTATGAGTTTTGATCTGGGCCAAGGTGGGATTGTCTGGCAACGGAAGTACTTCGAAATCCTCTTCAATAGCTTCCCAAAGATCAAAAGCCTCCAAGTTAGCTTCCATTTTTACAGCCTAGAGATCATAATTTTCTCCATCAAAGACAGGAGGTGTTGCTTGGGAGAAATTTGTTTCAGAAATCATTTTCACATGTCTGTAAGAAGACTGCTATAGATACCAATTTGTTGGGCGTATAGAAGAAAAAGTAAAGTAACAAGGGAGCAAAGATGGAACATGGTGGATAGTTGGGTACATTTATAATGATTAAAAAAAAAATAGAAAGCATCCACGTAACCAAGATTTCAACAAAACATGGATAAAAAGCGGATTTGCTCCTAAAGTGTAGCAACCCACTTATTGATTGAGTCCTATCTAATAAATTAAGACAGTTACAAAAACATAACTTTAACAATTCGCTTGAAACAAGAAATTAAGACAATAAATGAACAATAATGGGAAGAAGCAATAAAGACATAATAATAAAAGATCTTGAATTAAAGAAGTGAAGAGAATAGAAGGTGATATGGATTGGAAGGAGGCCCGCCACTTGGAGGATGGACCAACCCAAAAGGAGTGGTAGTTGCTGCTACTTAAACCAAGGTTCGAGATAAGACTAAGAGTTAGAACACTCTAAACTGGGTGTCAGTTTTTGCAAAAACCATATCTCATTCTCTTCCAAGGCTCGTATATCATTGGTCATTCCAACCAAAATCTTTTATGGCTTTCTTAAAATTCTTTCCTTATTGTTGCAAGTTAAACAAAATTTTGATGTCTAATAGAAAATTGTTTACTACTTACCGAGCAAGTAATAGGAAAAGGAGTACTTGAAGCATATTGAGCAGTTAAACTTTTCAAGGACTTTACATTTTGAATGATATGAGTAACAAAATCCTTATATCTTGTCGATGGAATTTTGTTTCTAATCCCTTCCCATTTTTGTATCCATATTATCTTCTTGCACAACCATAACAATAGCCCCATCAACTCCATGTGGAGACATTACCTTATCATCCCATCCGCACCACTTGTACTTATTCATCAACTACCCCAATAGCTTCATTACAGTCTCTCCACACAACCCCCTTAAAGTTGGGCCACTCATCTCCTTGCAAGGCCATTGATGCATTCGCTTTGCATCATAATTCTCCCATCCAATATCATGAATAGCATTCTCAATATCATAATTAATTTGAGGAGAATAAAGAGTGTTGTCCTGTGATCCAGCAAATGGATATTCATGTTCGTAAACTTTCACTTCTTTATGAGATTTCAAATCATACAAATTCCATCCCTTTTCCTTATAAGGGTACCCCCAAATACACACTTTCAACTTCTACTTGCCAATTTATCCCCATGTTGTTAATGATGCACATAACATAAACAACCAAAAACTTTTATGTTATCAAAATTAGGTGGTTTACCAAATAAATTTTCGTAAGGTCTCACTGACACATTGGATGATTGTGATTAATTAAATAAAATCTCACTAACACATGATAAACAACCAAAAACTTTTATGTTATCAAAATTAGGTGGTTTACCAAATAAATTTTCGTAAGGTCTCACTGACACATTGGATGATTGTGATTAATTAAATAAAATCTCACTAACACATGTTCAATCTAAAACTACATTGATAAATCACTCCAAAATTGAAGTAACCATGCCACATTCATAATATGTTGATGTTTTCTTTCCACTCCCATTTTGTTGTGGAGTATCTACAAAAGATGTCTTAAACACAATCTCATTCTTTAAAGAAATTCATGTAGGGAATCAAATTTGGCGTCATTGTCGCTTTGTACTTTCTTTATTTTTGTATCAAATTGTCGACTGACAAAGACAACAAAGTTCATAAACATAAACTCAACTACAGTTTTATTGTATACTGATGATGATTGCAAGAATGACATGGTAAAATTTATAATTGGTTGTGGGTAATTGCAAGATTGGTGACAACAGTGTTAAAATAGCTCAATGTGACAAAGATGAAACAAGAAAGAGTGTTGGAAGGATAAAAGGACGAAAAAAGGGATAATGGAAGGGAAAAAATAATCATGAAAACAAAGTGGAGTCCAGATGTCGTATATCTTGGCAGCGGGATGTTTGCAAGAATACGTTACAGAAAATGGTACCATTTTAGTGTTACATAGATATTGTAGTGATTTAGGTGCTGAACAACGAATAGAGAAGAAAAGCTTTGAATAGTATGATATTACCGATAATGATGTATTACAGTTAACCCTTATTTATTATACTAGTAATAGATTCCTAATCCTATGAAATATAGAGATAATTTTTCACATATTCTAAACATTTACTAGGATATATAGAAGCATGTTTTCTCTTATCTTGGTGATTTTGGTTTATGTGCCAAAGTTGAATGAATGATTGGTGGAACTTGTTCTTACACCTGCTTTATATATGAGGATTTGGTGGACATTAATTCATATCATAAATGCTGACTATTAATATTATAACTTGGTATATGATAGTTTTTTTTAAAGACCAAGGCAACCATTGGTCTGTAAATTATGATAGACTGTTTTTGTAGCTCAAATTAGAAACATAGCATAAATTGCTACACATTGGGGTTTTTGCTATTAATTTTACCACATCCATCAGAAACATGAATAAAGACAGAATAAACCAACTCTAGGCTATTGCTCTCATTGATTAGATATATCATATATTTTATAATTACTCGTGTTTGACTTTTGAACTGGAAAATAAAATGTTTCAAGGGTAGTAGTTGAAGTTTTTTACTTTATTCTCCTATTGCATTGCTTGTTACACTGTATGCATGGTCTGCAATTGAATTTTCTCCTTGCTTTTCAAGAGTTTAGACACTGCTTCTATTACTTGATCAGTACTGAACCAATGCAATGTAACTTGAAGGAATGCATCAGAAGAAGAGTTATGAAATCATTGTCTGCAAATCCTTATTGCTCTGGTGTGGCGAAGGCTGCTGTGGAATCTGTATGGGATGTTT
This sequence comes from Vigna radiata var. radiata, assembly GCF_000741045.1. NCBI lineage: Eukaryota > Viridiplantae > Streptophyta > Magnoliopsida > Fabales > Fabaceae > Vigna > Vigna radiata. Next base: position 4,203,432 of record NW_014543262.1, on the reverse strand, counting down.
GCTATAATGATACAGAGCCTTATGACAGACCTCTGTAAAAACTGCATGATTGTAACTGGTATTACTATACCATACCTGTATTGGGTACCATTTTGAGCTTGGAACCTTTAAGGTGATGATGGCAAACGTGGTTCAAATATAAGAATGAAGGTTAGCCAGCCATTTCAATGAGAGTTGCACTGGATCATATGTAAAAACTTAATTATAGTCTATATGCACTGTCATTCATAGATAAATGATTTCTGTAATAATGTTAGAAGTCAACCTATTAACAAGTTAATCGAGTGTACAAGTCCGGTAAGAACTGAGTATTGAGATGAAAATACGTGCTCAGATATAGAGCTACGAATCTATGAAAAATAATTCCAAGCGTGTTCACTGGGGACATGTTAACATGTTAGCACATTGATAGTTACAACTGATGTATTTATTTCGATTTAAAATTTTATAATAAAAAATGTGAAAATGTAAGTAAAAATAAAATAGCATTTTTCTAAATATTGAACATAAATAAAAATTTAATCAAAAACTCAAGTAGTTTTAGAAAAAATTAATTCACATCTCACTTATAGTTTGAGCCTCTTAACTGCACCTCCAAATATTCCAACTAGATCACATGGAAGGTGATAAAATGATTTATTTGCTCTTATCTTTTTCATTTGGTCTTTTTCCTACATTGGTTTGTATTCATTCTACCCCTTCCACTTAGTTTTTGTTTCAGATGCACTGCTAGAACACTTTTCAATTATCAGAAATTGCCTTGGACATACATTGTCTTGCGGTGTTGATTGAAGAGATTGATTTTTGTAACTATTTTTTTTTGTTAGTGTATGTTTATTGAAAAATACATTTAGAATTGCACAATTTCTTTTCTTTTTTATTTTCTGTAATGCACAATCTGGTATACAGTTTGGAATTTACAATTTTGAATATATATATATATATATATATATATATATATATATATATATATATATATATATATATATATATATTTCAGAATACAAATTTTGTAGATTTTAATTTTATATTTTATAATATACTTTATAGAATATAAATTTTATATTTTGAATTGTGCATTTTGGAATAGAAAACTTATTTTCGAATTGTCCATTTCAAAACATCTTTAGATTAAATAATTTGAAACTAAAGAGGAAAATAGTAAACTCAAGTGTAAATTTGAAATTTTAAAATTGATGATGGTGCAATTTGAAATTAAGGTGGTGTAAGAAGAAACTACTACAGTTGGAAAACTAGTTCAAATTGTCATCCATTAAATATTTCGGTCTACACTAGGCACCAAAGGTTGGGTAATTACTCTTTTTACTACTATAGTTTCTGCCTCCACTTCAATATGAATGTTCATGGTTAAATTGTGAAATTTGGAAACATGTTTCAAATTATATGGTCTGGAATGTAAGTATGACTAAAGTGCATAATTTGAAAATGGATTCTAGATTTAATTCGAAATATTTTTATGAATTTCTTATTTAAAAACTAAGGGAACATTTTATTTAAGAATAAGTAGTTTTTATTCTTCAAGAAAGAGAACATTTTAGTTGCAACGAATAATAACAATATGTAAATATTACAAAGATAACAAAAAATATTAAATTTTCCCAACATAATCAAATCTAGGAAAACTTAAACGAAATACTATATCTCGATCCAAATCATGACCAACGAGATAACAACAATTTTATCTTTTAGTACCAACCGAACTGTCGAGTCATTACATAATGAAGCAGCTTAATAAATAACACACAATACAACTATATTCAAACATAACACAATATATCACACATAATTTGGTCAGTCAATTTTACAAAGATTGAGTTATTTTAAAAAACAAACTAAGAAGTGAGTTTTAAGCATCGCTCTGATACCATATTAAAAAGTGAGTTTTAAGTCTAACTCAACCCCACATAATCGGCTTGTAAGGTGAAGTTTGCACCTCACTTGTATATTATAATTTGGTCTTAGCTCTAGTCGATATGGAAATTCTAACACTTATAAAATAAAATAGCAACAAAAATGATGCTTTAATTCTCTTCCATTTGAACCATAATGCAATTCACCATTTTTCTCCTTGATATTTGGGCTAGTATTCAATTAATATGGACAACAGTTGTTGAAGAGCTTCATTTGCTTTCCTTGATTTGACCCTTATCATAGGTCTTCCAAGTCCTTCAAGTGGATCATTTCCCTTGCTCTCGGTGGTTATTGGTTACTATCTTATATTATTTTCTGGTTAGCTCTCTCTTGCTTGTTTGTGCTTATACGATGATCGTAAAACTCGTGTTATTATATGCGAGCAGAAGATATTACAGATGATATTGTTGATGTCTAAAACAAGGAGATGTGTGGGAAAATCTTATGGGAGTTTTTGAAATGTATTTGAGACAATGATTTTATTTTAAATTTTCAATCTTTTAACGATATAATTAGAATGATGTTTACTTCTGCGTGGTTTTAATTTTGATACCATATTTAAATAAACTTTTTTAATTTCATTATTTCGTGGTGGTATTTGAAGTTGTGTATTTTAAGTTAACGAATGTCTTATAAACTACCTATGACATCCTGAACAAAGTGTTACAATTTCAACCTTGGGTCTTCAAACTGTTGATAGGGGGAACTAAACCTACCCTTTATATCTTTGTTTTTGATGATGAACAAGAAAATGGTTTTATAGTTTCTTGCATAACAAATGGTATAAAAATTGTCTTATCTAAATCTTCTTTGTGCTTGATATGAGAATTCATTTGTATTAAATGAATCATGTGTTAAAGTGATTAATAATCTCATTTTTGGATGAAATAATCGATTTAACGTAGTATATAAACTTGTTAGATTTCACCAGTTCACTTTGTATGCTTAAGAGGGGTATACTGCTTTGTAGTAATTGATTACATAAGTTATCTAATCGATTAAAATAGAAAGCAATGTCATTATATGTTTCATAAGTGATAAATTCTGTTTATAATGGAAACTGGATAGACAATTTGGTTAAGTATAGGATTAATAGATTACATAAGTTGTCTAATCAATTAAATTAGTTTACTTTGCTTAAATCCATTTCATTAATAGCCTGATCTATTATAACTATCAATGGAATCAATAACTAGCTTATGTGCTTATATAATCGATTACATGTTCAGAATAATCTGTTAAAACAGAAGCAAAAACTTAACTGATCACATAAAATCCTTAATCGATTATAATGCGTCAGGATTCAAAAAATTCTATATATTTGCGTCTTGAGTTCTTTTTCAAAACAATCAATTGCTATCACTTTCAAATACTAACGTTTACATTGAGTTTTGATTACAGGAGTGTTCAAGAAGAAATCTTGAGAATCAAGGCTACATTAGTTGCTTATACATCAAGATTCTTTCAAGAAAAGTGGCCTAAAGTTGTTTTGATTTGATATGCACTAAAGGAGACTTTAAGATCAGATTCATCATAGACAATCTATGTTTGTGTACCTGTTCAGGTTTGCTAGGGGTTGAGAGCTGTAAGTGTTCTCAATTATTGTAAGAGAGTGAGGTTATTCATCTCTTGTATTGCTATATTGATTTTGATTATAGAACCCTCTATATTTATGTAAACTCAATCAACTTTTAGTAGATTCCCTTCAACTAAGATTGTTGAAGGAGGACTGGATGTAGGTTTGTGATTAGCCGAACCAATAAAGATTGTTTGTATACTTTTTCTTTTTTATTGTTGATTCATCATTTCTTGTTTATCAATTTCAAGAAAATCAAAAATTTCACAATGATTTTGAAAAAACCAATTTTTTAAGACTTAATCCAATTGATTCCTCTTAACTTGATATAAGACATTTCTTTTCTTACAGAAACAATTAAACTGTTCTTTCACACATTGCGAAATGAATTTATAGAACTATTACTTATACATAAAATTCATCTTATTTAATACTATTATAACTATTTTGTAACATTGTTTTTCATACATTCAATTATTAACTTTCAATTTAATTCTTTATTTAAAAACTATTTAATCATTTATTCATAAATTATTTTATTTCAATACTATTGTTTAATCAATAAAATATATAATTTAAAGAATTAAATATATTTTTAGTCTTTTCAGATGCAAAAATGGAGTAATCTATATTTGAAACTTTGCTATATTTTAGTTTTCAAATTTTAAAAATAAATTATATAATCCTCTTAACCAGTGTTAATTTTTGTGTTAAATGGCTTTCAAATTGATATTTGAACTAAAATGTATAAAATTGATATTTGAATTAGAATGTACAAAAATAATATAAATAACTCAAACAACAACATAAAACGTCCGTTGACACATCCAAAAAAATTTAACGTAATTGAGTTAGAAAAAAAACTATATCTATTCATTATTAAAGTTTAAAAAGCCAAAACAATATATTTAACCCTTATTTAAATGTCAAATTATCCATAAGCATAGTAAAATTTTCAAACTACATAGCTTAGTTTACAACAAAATTAATATTTTAATATATAATAAATAATTATGATGTAATTGATATCGCAACATGCATCTTTTCTTTTTTTTTCTCTTTCTTTAAAAGTTTATAGCATATCTGACAAACATTCACTGATTTTTTTTATTACTTCAAACCAATTTGACGTTTGTTTAAAAAAAAAAAATTTAATACTTATTTTGGTCCCTTTTTTGGGAGGGTTTGTTCAAAGCGGTCCTCCTTTTATTAAAAAGTTCACTTAAATCATAGCTTTTGTAAAAACGGAGCAAATAGGTCCTTTTTGGTAACGGCGTTAACTTTGTTAACGGCAGAACTGCTAATATCTGATGATGTGGCATTGTTATGTGTTTTAAAAAAATAAAAAATTGTGACGTGTAAATTAAAATAGTTAGGGTTAAATTAAAAAATGAAATTGGGGTAAATAATCAGGGATTTGAATTGTTCGAATTAGGGATTGGGATTGAGAAAACTTCCTTCTTATGAAACTGTAGGGGTTCATGGAAATTGGGAATCAATTGCACAGATTGACAATACAATTTGAAAAATTAGGGTTCATTCACATTTAGGAAGCTTTCCCAATCTCAATCCCTAATTCGAACAATTGCACTTACATCGATTTCAAGTGGGATTTTCAAATCAGTTGAAACCTCACAACAACAATAGCTAGAGTTAGTGAGTGAGTGAGAGAAAGAGAGTGCGTGTCTGCAAATGATTGACTTGGATCTATGTTGAACTTCAACCTTGCAGTTCAATCTCAAATCCCGAACAACACCACGCCGAACTAAGATTGAAGCAACCTAACAAGAACCGAAGCAATTTCAGCACTCCTCAAATTTTTTGCTTCGGAATCTTGTTCTGCAACTCTTTCGCCAGGTCCTGCAAATTCCCAATTCCTTTCATGATTTTGAACACAATTTCTTTTCTTTAAATAAATTATTTTTGGCGTCATGCTTGAACATTGATTCCCAATTTCAAATTGTATTACCAATTTGTGCAATTGATTTCCAATTTCCGTGAACCCCTACAGTTTGAAGTTTTCCCAATCCCAATCCCTAATTCGAACAACTCAAATCCCTAATTATTTACCCCAATTTCCTTTTTTAATTTAACCCTAACTATTTTAATTTACACGTCACAATTTTTTATTTTTTTAAAACACATAACAATGCCACATTATTAGATAGGCTTAATACCTTCAATGGTCCTCTGATTTGTCAACTAATCTCATTTTGGTCCTCAAGTTTGCAACAGTCTCAATTTAGTCACAATTTTTGAAAATATGCACACATTGTATCCCATCCGTTAAGTGGTAGTAGACGGCGTTAAGTGTTGTCCACGTGTTGGAATGAGAATGTGGTGAGGTGTTTTTTTTTTTACGTGGACTGTTTAGTGGTGATGTGGCATCATCACCACAAGAGAAAGAAGGAGAACAAGACTTCAATGCCTGCAATAGCTAACAGTAGAAAACAGTGTATATTCCCCAACATCAAGACTTCAATATCCATTTACTTGCACCCAGAAAACACAGGTAATAAGAAGGAAAACAGAGGCAGAATCATATGTATCCCCTTTTCATGTCAGTTTTCATACGAAACAAAAAAAAGTATAAATTCTCCCTTGCAAGCCGTATAATCACTCCCTATCTCGAAACGCCCTTCACCTGTGATGAACATCTCATCCCTATCGAATGAACCCGAGCCAATCAACAACCCAAAATAACCATAATGAATAAACCAACTCATCCCCACCATTGCCCTGTGACCAGAGTAAAAGCCAAATATCAAGCATTACCATAAAAATAGAAAGGGTCAAAGCAGTAGAAACCTGATTGTTCGGTTTCTTTCTCCATCAAATTATCACTGTGTTTCGATTGAATCAGCAAAGGGAAACGTAGTACAAATTAAACCCATACATCCCAAATTAGCTAAAATTTCAAAACCCTAAATTGGAACTCATTGGAAATTCTCCGGTCCCATTTGTTGTCTCCTCTGCCGGAATAGATCTCTCGGTGCTGCCACCATCTCTTTGATGCGTGCGCGACCCAGAGAATCCTGTGAGTGTTGACAAGTCACCGGAGGAACGTTGGTCGGGACAGTGAGAATAATAGAGGCGAGCAACATCGCCGACGGCACTAGCGTTACCAAATAGGGATGGGAAGACGTCGGCGGTAACTCACCCTAGGCAAGCGTGAGAGGAGGAGAGAGAGTGGTTGGGACCGGCTTTGACTCCGGTGGCGGCTGCTGCAACTTCGGTGATATGAAAGCTGACCGGAGAGGTTGGCAAGCGCAAAGGGAGTGACTGCTTCAAATGCCTCCATGGCGCAATGGTTTTGATGATTGGGATGGTGGTCGCCGGTGACGTTTTTGGTGACGACACGATGGCTGTTGGGTGGGGGCAGTGTGGTTGTCGGAGGTAGATCCTCTAAATCCCTAAAGCTCCACAACCCTAAATCCCAATTTCTAATTTCTGATCCCATTTAACCCTAAATCCAATTCTAATGCCACATCATCAATGTTCCTTTTAATGAAACAGGACACGTAAAAAAAAATAACACCTCACCACATTCTCACTCCAACACGTGGACAATACTTAACGGTCGTCTGCTACCCCTTAACGGATGGGATACAATGTGTGCATATTTTCAAAAATTGTGACTAAATTGAAATGGTTGCAAACTTGAGGACCAAAATATGATTAGTTGACAAAACAGAGGACCATTGGAGGTATTAAGCCTTATCAGATATTAGCCACCTGGCAGCTCTGCCGTTAACAAAATTAACGCCGTTACCAAAAAGGATCTATTTGCTCAATTTTTACAAAAGCTGAGATTTAAGTGAACTTTTTAAAAAAAGAAGGACCACTTTGAACAAACCCTCCCAAAAGAGGGACCAAAATAGGTATTAAACCTTAAAAAAAATACGGTATCAAAACACTTTTAATTATTTGGTTTAATTTTCATTATTTCTTGTTTCAAATCCTTTTTTTGTTCGTTATCTATACAAGTAAAGAATATAGAAAAACTACAAGATTTCGGTTTCCGAAAACAATTTATTTGTTTTTTTTCCTGATTATCTTATTTGCAATTTTTATTCTCTTTAAAATAGGTTTAATTGGAAAAAAAGGTTCACAAAAGATGACTCTCTTTCTCCTATTAATAATAGTATCTCATTACTGATAAAGACAGGGAAGTGTAACAAAGTTGTCACAATCTATTTATCATTTATACGCAGTGGTGAACTACGCTGTCATTCTTACATGCTTGAAACTAAGTTGGGATGTCAATCTTGAAAAAAAACATAACACAGCATACTACGCAACTGGCACATATGCAATAGTGTAGTTTCTACTTTATACACACCTATAAATAGTTTAAAGCTCATTGGCGATGTCCTTCTGGAAGAAGAACTACTTTATGGAAGGGCACAGTCCTTTGAGGTAAAGATCCATCTTCTTCGTCATCATCAAATTCCAACACATAGCTGTTCCAATCACCACAGAAAGTAATCAAACAGGGCATAAACTATTACTCAATTAGGAAGAAAAGCAACACAAAATATAAAGGATAGAAATATTAAGAAAATATAATATAAAAGGTATGTTATTTGCATAATTAAAATAAGGAATAAAGTTTAGAAATTTCTTTTTGCTTATCTGGACGAATGAGCATAAAAAAATTAAGTTATATAACAACCTTTTATACCGACTATAATTTAAAATTTCCTATATTATTAAAAATTTATTCTTAACGTAAAATTATTTTATGTTAGAAAAAACATTTATTTAAGTTTAAGAAAAAAAAATTAAAAATATGAATTTCCCATCTCTTTATGTTCATTAAACCAAACAAAGGGGTAGAAAGTAAAACCAAATCGTGATGTGACTTGATTTTCTATGGTTAAAATAGATAATATTTATAACAAAGCAAGCATTCCGTGAAGGCTTAATGAAGTATACTTACTCCTCGGTTTTCCTCTGCACAGTTACGAAATGTTGAAGAATAACCCAGAACATGGGAAATAATATTGGTCAGTATGTAATCTGAGTCACAAAAGTTAAACTAACGGCAGGGATTAACAGGCTACAAAATAATGAAAGGGAATCAGGAAATAATCTCACTGTACTGAAGAAAATGAGAGAATTATTACTCTGCGAGGGCCTTGAACAACTGTTGCTTTATAAAGTGCAGTAGTTCCTGGATAGACCGCCAAAACATGTTTTCCAGGTGGGAAATCTGGAGCACTAGAAGGATCATTACTCTTGGGAAAAGCAATGATATTTCCCATGGGAAGCTTGTACTGTCTGAATGTAGAAAGAGAAACAAATGAACTAAACATGCCTTTCAAATGGAGTAACAATTTAATACACGTGCAAAGAACGAAACTCCCAAGTATGTTTAAGATGATACTTCCACCAAAGCAAGCACATGACATAACTTCAGGCAATTACCAAACATGACAAATGTCATAATATGGTACGTTACCTTTGGCCACTGCTTTCTTCGTCATCACCTGGTTCCTCATCTAGTACTTCAAATCTGTAAAACAAATCACGAACATCAAATAAAATAATGAAAAGGGGAATTAAACAATACTTATGTCAAGATGAAAACTATTCCTTCAGTTACTGATTACAAATCATACACAAGAAACACTACTTTTAATAAATTTTTCCTTTGTGAAAAAATAACCGGATTACAACAGTTGCAACAGGTTTATTTTAAGTCCTAAAGCAACTAAGCTTGTCATTAAGTACTAGAAAATGAGTTTAAATCAAATTCATTCTCACAAAACCAACTTGTAAAGTGAAATTTGTCTCTATTTATAAATTGTGAATTGGCCTTATCAAAGTGGAATCTCCAATACACCACCTTTATGCCAAGACATGGGCATCTCGTCCCTGAAACTAGATATTTGTGAGTAGTCTTAAATAGCTCGATAGCAAGTAGCACAATAAGTCTAATAAAGCTCAAGTTCACTAGATAAGGGGAACATGGTATAGGTCAAGTTGGCCAATGAGAAGTTATTCACGGGAAGGAGGCAATCACATGGCCATTATTGGGAGAGGAAAAGGGGAAACTGTGGAAGTCATGAATTCTCCCAATAAAGCTGAGGGAATCAACTGCAACAGAGGAGCCACATTTCACAAATTATCAAATGAGGAAATGCAAGATAAAATTAAGAAAGGATTGTGGTTATGGTGTGATGAGAAATTTGGACTTAACCATGTGTGTAGGAATAAGCAATTAGACATGTTGTTAGTAACTGAGGAAGACTTATCAAGTTATGACGGATTATTGAATTGCAAAGGAGACACGGAGAAAGATGTTGAAGAAGATAAAGCTTTGCAACTATCCATGCTTACTATGGCGGGTCCTACCACTAAGTCCTAGCAGGGTTGGGGCAAGATTGCAGATGTGGAGCTTATAGTCTTGTTAGATTTTGGGACATCTCAAAATTTCATCTCAAGAAGTTGTGTATATATACGGGCTATGAAGAGACCCGTCCTTATGTGGAGGTAGGAGATGGTCACAAGGTACATTGTCAAGGAAAATGCGTAGAATATGTTTTGGAGTTACAAGGGTTGATCATCCAACAAGATGTCTTTATTTTTTATCTGGAAAGAGTTGATGTGATTTTAGGAATAGAATGGCTGGCCAGTTTAGGAGAGGTTAAGGCTAATTTTGGGAAACTAAAATTGACCATTGGAAGGGGTGAGTCACAGCAAATGGTTATAGGAGATGCTGCATTATCTACCACATTAACATCATTGAAAAAATTGATAAAGAAATTACGGAAAGAAGATATAGGGTGTTTGGTAGACCTAGAGCAGGAAGAACCCAATCTTCAACTCGGACCTATAGAGGTGCCTCGCATGCTGGATTTAAATACCACGTTTTTTCAAGATTTAACGACATTACCTCCGAGAAAGACATAGGATCATGCTATCCATTTAAAAGGAGCTTCTATCCCAAATCTAAGGTCGTACAAATACTCACATCATCAGAAAAATGAGATTGAAAAGTTGGTTTTTGATATGTTGAAAGCAAGAACCATTACACCTAGTATTAGCCCCTATTCTAACACTATGATTCTAGTAAAATAAAAGATGGTGGGTGACAAAAAATTGGAAATCAATTGAGTCAAAAGCAAAATTTTGGTCCCTATATTGAAGGTAAATATTCAATTGATTCCCCATATTTTGTTTTTGACTCAATTGAGTCCCAATTTTGTTTAAATCACACAATGTTGGCCTTGCAGTTAAATTAACGTTAACTGTTTGGTGGGTGTCATGGGTGAGTATTCTAAATTTTTATTTTTATTTTTATTTATTTAATTTGAGTTTTTTATTTCATCCTTTCCTCTCCATCTTCTTCTTCCCCACACCACCAAAAAAGGCAAACCACTACCAATTCCACCGGTCTTGAGAGTAGAAACTACTTCATACACCTGAATGCACATCCTCTTCGTCATGCATGTCAGGCGAGTGTTGCCCACCTGCAGTCTTCAAGCACGAAGGGACACCACCCAGCCATAGTTGGGTTTGTTGTCCTCTGCACATCCCATTCCAGCACCTATTTGTTTAGCTCTTCTTTTTCTCTTTGTAGAATTCCCCATTTTACCCATCACCCTTAATTTAATGGTCAAACAAAAGTAGTTTACCATTGCACTGAGACGTATTTGCATTGCATGACAAGTTCTCGAGCATGGGATCAGACATTAATAAGTAATTCGATAGCAACCAGATAGCGAGTTGAACAAAAGACTTAACAAACAACAAATTTCATTAGGATATGTTCTAATACCATGTTAAGAAGTGGACTTTAAACCTAACTCAACTCTACAAAACCGATTTATAAAGTGAAATTCGTACTCACATATATACTATAAACAAGTTTTATCTTTAGTCAACGTGGAACCTTAAACAAAAGGAACAATTATCCCTTCCCGAGTGGAAAGTGTGAACCAGTTACAGGTGGAACAAGATGCAATTTAGGAATTAAAATGGTATAAGTATGTCTTTAAAAATTAATATAGATAATTTCACTAAATACTGCTATATTCAGCATTTTTACACCCTAAATCCTCTCTTTTGGAAAATTACTGCATTTACATTCTGTTACTACACCTATATGCTAGGTGTATAAAAAATTAAACACAGAGTCTACACAGACCTTAGTGAAGTCACAAAAAACAATAATGTTAGTATCATAAGAAAAACCATAGAGGAGGTGAGTAACTACCCCAAATTTATATGCAACTAACAGAACAAAATTGCAAAATTAATATTATACTTACTCCTTTGATTCCTTGTCAAAATGAATCACTTTTACAACAAACCATTCATCCTTATCAGCATTTCGTGGTGTGACCCTAGCTGCTACCTGACAAGAAATTAACTCAAAGAAATAGAACTCTAGATACTTTAGAAAATTGTTTCCAAAAAACATTCTTCAAAATAAACAAGTTGTGTCTATGGAAATATTATTACAAGTTATGCATAACCTTGTAAGAGATTCAAATAATAGATTTCGCTAAAAAATTAATAACAGAATTACAACTGTGAACAGCTCAATGAACTAACTATAACTGAATTTCTAACAGCTATAATGATAGGACCTTGAGAGTTTATGTAAGGAGAAAGGAAATAGAAAACAGGGCATAGGTGTTAGGAGGGTTAGGAGGGCAGTTATGTGGTTGGCTGTTATGTGTTTCGTGTAAGGGGTTGGGTATATTAGGAGGAAAGAGTGTCTTAGGAGGACACGTCTGTTTCGTATCTTTGTTTTGACAGGAGTATTACATCCTGTGTGAGGGGAGGATTGCTCCCTTAGATGCTTACGAACATCATTCTTTGTTACAAGAATAATAATACAGTTAATAATACGGTTTGTTCCCTTGTGAGATTGAGTGTTGTGTGTGTTTTGTGTGCTAACCCAAGGGTGTCCTGGGTTTCTTGCTATCAAGAAACCCATCATTTGATTCGACATGCTAGATCACAAAAAAAGGAGGAACATGGAGGGGAGAGTCAGTACACTGGAGAGGCTGGTCAGCGAACAAGGGAAAGCCATAGATGATCTCAAGGAAGAGACTAGGGAAAATCATCAAGAACTTAAAAGATTTGATACTTATGCTGAAATCAAAGAACCAGGATAGAAGTTCTGAGGGCAATCAAGGGTCGGTAAATGGGGAAAGAAGGGGACGGAAGGAAGAACCTGAGGAGGATCTAGAGGAAGAAAAGGGGAAAATACAAAAGGGCTAGATGAAAATAGTAGAATTACCTACTTTTGAGGGAGTAGATTTGGTGGGGTGGATATCAAGAGCTGAAAAAAGTTCTTTGAAGTGCATAATGTTTCAGCCAGGGAAGAGATGAGACTGGCCTTCATTAGCATGGAAGGGGGAGCCAATCATTGGTTTAGATTTTTGAAAAAGAAAACCAAAAACCCTTCTTGGGAGGAACTAGCGGAAGCCTTGATTAGGAGGTTTGTAGGAAGAGATAGATGCTATGTTTTTGAAAAGCTGGCTGTTGTAAGGCAGAAGGGACCAGTGGAAGAATATATCCAGGAATTTGAAATGTTGGTATCTCAAACCACCTAGTTGACAGAGGAACAATTACCGGAGTACTTCTTTGTGGGTTTGCAAAATGATATTAGGAGCCAAATCAGGCCCCATAATTCTAGGGAGTTATTAAGGGTTGTGGAGATAGCCAGTGATGTGGAGGAGGTCACTCAAGATCCAAGATTGGGAGGAGGAATGGCCAATAGAAATAGTCAATCTTCTAGAAGGTATCAAGAGGGAATTGGTGCCATTTCCAGAACTGAATCGTTCAAAAGGGCCAAAAGTGGTTAGGGTACCTCTAGCAATGTAAGCACCGCAAGGAAAGATGGGACCAACACCACAGTGGGCTCCAAGATTGGAGGGAACACTACAGGAGAAGGAAAGGGGGATAAGGAATCTGCCTTACCTAGAATATATCCAGAGAAGAGAGGAAAGGAGATGTTTTCACTATAGGGGTCCTATAGCCCAGGCCAAAGGTGTCCAGAAAAAAATATGAGGATATTGATCATGGCTGAAGATGAGGAGGAAGGTGAAGGGGAAGAGGAGGAAGAAATGAAGAAGAGGCAGATGGAGCTCTTGGTTTTTTCAGCAAGGGGCTTAACACAATCTAATACTATGAAATTACAAGGATGGGTGAAAGGGAAGCAAGTGCTAGTGTTAATTGATAGCGTCCCAAGCCACAATTTTATTTTGGCTAAACTAGTGGCTGAATTAGGCCTGGTAGTAGAGGAAACTTCTCCCTACTGGGTGATGGACATAAGAAGAAAACTAAACTAGTGGATGGACATAAGAAGAAAATTAGTGGATGTTGTCATCCCACTATTATTGGAAGGTTTGGAGGTGAAGGAGAGATTTTACTTGTTTGAGCTGGGTGGTGTGGATCTGATTTTGGGAGTAACATGGCTGGTCTCACTAGGGGAAGTTAAGATCAACTAGATAAACTAAACTACGAGTTTTTGTTAGGGTGAAAGGGAGGTGTTGATTAGAGGAGACCTCACACAAACAAAGAAAGTGGTGACACCTAAGGCACTGCTGAAAGAAACAGAGATTGAGGCTGTCACATTGGTTTGGAGTTTGAGACAGACTAAGTTGAAAGAAAGGGAGAAAGGGGAGGACCAATTAACCTCCAGCCAGGCCCCAAAACTTGAGGAGGTCTTGGGGAAATATGGAGAGACGTTCAAAGAGCCCACAGAACTGCCACCCAAGAGATACCTAGATCATAAGATCCCAACTAAGGCGGGAGTGGACCCTATTAATGTGAGGCACTATCAGTACCCTCATCTCTAGAAATCTGAAATAGAGAAGCAGGTGGCTGAAATGCTGGGAATGGGGATAATTAAGCCTAGCAACAACCCCTATTCTAGCCCAGTGATCTTGGTGAAGAGAAGGGATAGCAGTTGGAGGTTTTGCATTGACTACATGACCTTAAACAAGGCAATAATTCCGGACAAATTTCCAATATCCGTTATAGAGGAGCTGTTGGTGAACTACAAGGGGCAAGCTTCTTTTCAAAAAGTGGATCTAAGGGCTAGGTACCATCAAATATGGAAGAAAGAAGAAGACATCCAAAAAACAGCCTTCTGCATACACCAAGGGCATTATGAATTCCTGGCCATGCCCTTTGGCCTATCAAATGCCCCACCTGAGTGTGTGATGAACACGGTCTTGAAGCTTTACTTAAGGAATTACGTTTTGGTCTTCCTTGATGACATACTAGTATACAGTAAGTCATTTGAGGAGCATAGAGAGCACCTCAAACAAGAACTATACACACTATGTCAGCAACAATGTTTCACTAATAGGAAGAAATGTGAGTTTGGGAGGAGACAAATCAAGTACTTGGGCCATGTGATATCCAGACAGGGAGTAGAGATGGACAGGGAGAAAGTGGACGTTATGCTAGAATGGCCTATTCCTAGAACCATCAAGTCTCTATGGGGATTCCTAGGCCTTACCAAATATTATAGAAGGTTTATATGGAATTATGGAAGGATAGTTAGGCCTTTAACAAACTTGCTAAAGAAAGGACAGTTTGACTGGACACAACAAAGCACGGAGGCCATGCAAGACCTTAAGGAAGCCATTACTACAACCCCAGTGTTGGCATTGCCTAATTTTTTTCAAACTTTCCATGTAGAGTGTGATGCATCCAGAAGAGGGGTAGGAGCTGTGTTATCATAGAATAAGAGCCTATCACCTATTTCAGTAAATCATTGTCAAAATCTGCTCTTTCCAAGCCCATTTATGAGAAGGAGTTGATGGCTTTGGTGTTAGCCAGCAATGGAGATCGTACCTATTAGGCAGAGAAATTTTTGGTCCATACAGACCAGAGGAGTTTGAGATACCTCCCGGAACAAAGGATAACCACCCAAAACCAACAGAACTAGTTGGCTAAATTGCTAGGGTATGAATTTGAGATAGTGTACAGGTTCGGGGCCTCCAATAGGATGGCAGGTGCCCTATCCAGGAAGGCTGAGGAGAAGGGGAAGGAGGAGAAGGAACTTAGGGTGATTACTACACCCTTTTGGTAGGAGTTCCAGGTTGTTCTGGAGGAGGTAAAAGGAGACCCGGTGCTACAAAAAATCAGGAGGGATCTAATAGAAGACCCAAGCTCTCACCGAGCTTTCACGTTGGAACATAACCACCTTCATTATAAAGAAAGGTTGGTTCTGTCTGCCCAGTCAACATTGATCCCGAAGTTGATAGCAGAATTTCATGTGACTGCCACTAGAGGGCATTCCAAGGTCTTCAAAACGTATAGAAAGGTCGCCCAATTGTTATATTGGGTATGGATGAAAAAGGTAGTAACAGATTTTGTGACTGCTTGATTGGTCTGCCAGTAGCAGAAGTACTTAGCTTCTTCACCTCAAGGGTTATAACAACCTCTACCTATTTCGCAGGCTCTATAAGAGGAAATCAACATGGACTTCATTGTAAGTTTACCCAAATCCAATGGGTATGATGTAGTGTTGGTCATGGTGGATAGGCTCAGTAAATATGGTCATTTTATACCCATTAAGCACCCATACTCAACGAAGTCTAAAGCAAAAGTTTTTGTGAGGGACATAGTAAAACTGCATGGTATACCCTCCTCTATAGTCAACCTTCCTTAGCTTGTTTTGGAAGGAGTTGTTTAAGCTCCAGGGTACTAAATTACTTATAAGCATTGCCTACCATCCAGAAAAAGATGGTCGAGGTTCTTAATAAGACCTTAGAAAAGTACTTAAGATGCTTCAGTTCAGAACAGCCTAAAAGTTGGAGTTATGTTCTTCCGTGGTGTATAACACCAGCTTCAAGTGGCTCTCGGGATGCAGCTGCCAAAGATAGCCTGTATCCACCCAATCTTTCATGTGTCTCAACTTAAAGTGGCGATGGCACCCAACAAGTGGAAAGGGAACTATCGGAGGACCTACCAGGGGGAGGGCCAGTTTGTTGTCTCCTCAAGGTGTTGGAAAGGGGAACAAATCAGTTGCAAGGAGAACCAGCACCACAGATGCTCATTGAGTGGCAGGAAGGAGGGCCAGCTGCTACATGGGAGGATTGAGGTGACAATAAGGGAACAATTTCCAGACTTTCACCTTGAGGACAAGGTCGTCCAAAGGCCGGTGAGTAATGATAAGACCTTGAGAGTTTATGTAAGGAGAAAGGAAATAAAAAACAGGGCATAGTTGTTAGGAGGGTTAGGAGGGCAGTTAGGGGGAAAGATTGTCTTAAGAGGACACGTCTATTTTGTATCTTTGTTTTGACAGGAGCATTCCATCCTGTGTGAGGGGAGGATTGCTCCCTTGGATGCTTACGGACATCATTCTTTGTTACAAGAATAATAATACAGTTTGTTCCCTTGTGAGACTGAGTGTTGTGTGTTTTGTGAGCTAACCCGAGGGTGTCCCAAGAAACCTATCACGTAAGCTTTAAACAGACAAAGTTATCAAATGCAATGTACTGCTCACACATGCAGTATAACTAACATGGATAAAAACATTGTCAATAAATGTTAATGGAGTATTTGACTTGTATTCATTAAACTTCAGTGCAAATGGATACCTGTTCTCCTTTAAGACTGGCACAAGCATCAAGATGATGTCGCATAGTAGGATTTAGTCTTGAAATATCGGACTCAGTCTTTACTCGTTTCCTTTTCTGCTCATTACCTTCTGTAACACAGATATACTCAGGAGCTAGACTAGGTAAACAGAAACTAGAATCTCAAGGAAATCATAATAATAACAAAGTTTAAGGAAATTATTTGCTTCAACCACAATACTCCATAAACGCTTCCACATATTTGTTCGTATTTTGATTCATATGTTTGCATAGCCTTGCTTTATCAACTGAATGTTGTACAAAATCATTACCGTATTGTTGGGGAGCAATGCATCACCATGTATTAGCTGGGGATAACAAAAGCATGCTAAAACACTCTTGCTAACGATCTATAAGTTTGGCTAATCTGCACCTCCAAATCATGATTTTCGTAGATATACCCAGCACTTTTTCCATTCTACTTCCACCATATCGGCAGAAAAGGAACGAATGTAAAAATATAAATGAGTTGATTAATACACAATTTCAGTTTTACTTTAAGTTACACGTTAGCATGCCCTCCCTCCCCCATTTTCTTCATGTAGCAGGACTATACAGGACTGACCCACATTGCAGCAGAGATGAGTATCCAAAGAGTAGACTTTACCTTTTCCTGGAAAAGAAAAAAAAAAGGAGGGAAAGAAAAGATCTTAAAACAACCAAAAATTTACATCAAATGAATTAAAATTTGGCATGTAGTTGTCACAAAATTGTGAGACATTCTTTTCCTCCCCCTTTTCTTATTTTATTTACTTCCTACATTCCTTCCCCTGAAAAAGCATATCTCTAATGCTTTCAACCCTTGCTTGGGTTGTATAATTATGGTTAATCATACCTAGTCTTTGTGGTTAATACATAACACAAATGAAAAGAAAATATTAAAAGAGCAACATACTAAAAGGTTCTACGTTGACAGTATTTATTTTGTCAACAAATTCTAAATTTCCAAGCCTACGTACAGAGGTGATAATATTTCAAGTGAAAGATGAATATAATTATCTTATGGATGAATTCTAAATATATAACAGATATGATAATGCTTCAAATGAAAGAACATATTTGTCAAAAATTTGAGGCAAACCTATTCTTCTTCGTGTTTGCCCCTGTGGACCCGTAGGCAGGATTCCATCGATTTGGCTTAACATTAAGTTGGAAATACTGCATTGAAAATCAATACAAGAAATCATATGCAATAGAATGCCAAGCCTGGAAGTATATCAAGTGACTCTGATATCAAAATGCATGGCGTAAAGATTTTAAGCATAAATGAAAATAAAATGTAATTTATATAAAATGTTTCTGAGCTATGGACAGATTAAACATACCTTGCTTCACTTTCCGAAAGATCTTTTGCTTGAGTGTATAACACTTTAAGCCTTGCCAATGAGGTATCCCCAGGCTTCTCAACCACTTCAGGAGCTGAATTGAAGTGACAATAAAATATCAACAACAAAATAAAGAGATATCATAGCAGAATACAAAAATAAACATCAAATTATGACTCTCAGAAATGGAAACAAGTTGAGCCACTCCAGTCAAGCAAGTACAAAGAGTCTTTGGCTAGTCAAATTAGAGTCATTCTAAGTAATTGTTCCAGGTGACTGATTGACTCAAATCTTAAAATTTCAGGTTTCACATTCAAAAGCAAGGAAACTAAAGCAAAGGAAATTAAATTTCAACTAATAGAAAGCGTCATGAAGAAACAGAAAAGAAACGTTACAGGGCCTAACTGGGGGGGTTGTTCTGTTAGTGTTAGCAGAATGTATAAAAGAGGGAGTAGGGAGTTTAGTCGGGGACTTTTGGGAGTATTGTTGTTTTTGCGGGAACTATTTTAGTTCTTTGGAGGGAGGTTAAGCTCTCGGGTTACCTTGTACGCACCATTCTTTCTGATTCTTTGCAATAAAAGAAGGCTATACAATTCAGAGGAATTGTTCTTTGTGTGTTTTCCATAGGTTCTTGATTACAAGAACCTATCATTTGGTTCGACCTGTCGGATCCCGAAGGAGAAGAGCCAGCGATGGGGAGTGAGATGGAGGGAAGATTAGATAACTTGGAGATCACGGTTGAGGGAATCAAGGATGAGACCGCGGCGATCAGACGCGACGTACAGCAATTGATGAAAATGATGGGTGGAGGTTCGAACCATCAAGGGGGTGGTTCTGAAGGGAGCAGCAGTTCGGTGAACGAGAACCCAGGGAGGGGCGAGACTGGGGAATTGCAAACAATTGGAGGAAGAAGGTGGAACTGCCATCATTTGAAGGCGGAGACCCATACATCTGGATTAATCGGGCTGAAAGATTTTTTGACATTCAAAAAGTAGAAGAGGGGGATAAGGTCGAACTCGCTTACATTAGTATGGAGGGAAGCGCGAGTTATTGGTTCAAGTATTGGCGGGAGAAAACAAAGAATCGGACGTGGATGGGTTTGAAGGATGGGTTGATCAATCGATTCGGTGGTGGGTTCCGGGGAACGGTCTATGAACAGATGGCCACCCTAAGGCAAGAGGGAGCGCTGAAAGAGTTTGTAAGAAGTTTTGAGATGTTACTAGGACAGACCCAGGGACTGTCGGAGGAGCTGATTCTGGGTTTCTTCCTGGCGGGGTTAAGGGAAGACATTAAGGGCCAGGTCAGAATTCAGAGTCCCCCAGATTTGATGGTCGCAATCAGGGTTGCGAGAGACGTGGAGGACGCCATAAACCGTGCATGAGGAGGAGTTTGGAACGGGTTCAGGGTGCAACCCGCGGGTACTCGAACTGCGGCGTCGATCGTGAGGAATGATGGAGATCGTGGTCTCGCGACAAGAATTAGTGGGACAGAAGGAGTGGGTCCGGCCAGGAGAGAAGGGGCGACGGTGGCGAATAGCATCAACGCGAGAGTTAATACCCCAGTCGGAGGAGAAAACAAGGTTCGGATGGTCAGAAACTTGCCTTACCCGGAGTTTCTGAAAAGGCATGAAGAGGGAAGGTGTTTCCAATGCGGCAGACCATTTACGCCGGGTCATCGATGTGCAGAGAAGAGCTTAAGGGTCCTTTTGATGGCGGACGACGAAGAAGAGGAGATGGAAGAAATGTCGAACCTGGACGCGAAACCCCTGGAGTTGTCGGCCTGTTCGGCCGAGGGCCTGACGCCTCCCAAGACAATGAAGTTGAATGGGTTGATAGGGGGAAGGAGAGTGGTGGTGCTGATTGACAGTGGGGCCAGTCACAATTTCATTGGCCGGGGTGTGGTGGAGGAGCTGGGACTGCCCGTGACAGACACACCCACTTATGCGGTGAGTTTGGGCGATGGCCAGAAGAAGTGGACAGGGGGACGTTGCGAGAAGGTGAGATTGCAGTTGGGGGACGTGGTCGTAGAGGAAGACATGCATGTCTTTGAACTGGGGGGAGTTGATCTAATACTAGGCATTGCTTGGTTAGCGACATTGGGGGAAGTGACCATTAATTGGGGAAATATGTCCATGCAATATGTCGTGGAGGGAGAGAAAAGAGTGATCAAGGGTGATCCAGCTTTGGCGAGACAGTTGTTGAATCCTGGAGCTCTAGCAAAAATAATGGATGCTGACTCATGGTTCTTGGTTTGGGAAATGTGCGTAATGGAGCAGGGAGCACGAGGTGACGTGTTTGGTGATTTGACTGAAGGGCAGCAGGAGGAGATCAGAGCAGTCCTGCATCCCACTACAAGGTGTTCCAGGAGAGAGAAGGTCTGCCCCCTGCATGTGATGCCCAACACCGAATACTTCTAAAAGATGGCACCAACCCTATAAATGTAAGACCCTATAGGTATCCTTATTTGATGAAAGAAGAAATTGAGAAACAAGTTGCTGATATGCTACGAGCAGGGGTCATAAGGCTGAGCCACAGTCCTTTTTCCAGCCCCGTGATTTTGGTAAAAAAGAAAGATGGAAGTTGGAGATTCTACATGGATTACCGGGCATTTAACAAGGCAACCGATCCAGACAAATTTCCTATTCCGGTGATTGAGGAACTATTGGATGAGCTTAAGGGTCCAAGGTTCTTTTCTAAACTGGACTTGAAGGCAGGTTATCATCAGATATGCATGGGTGAAGAAGACATTCAAAAGACTGCCTTCCGGACAAATCAGGGCCTGTTTGAGTTTTTGGTGATGCCCTTCGGGTTAACGAATGCTCCAGCAATATTCCAGAGTGCTATGAACAGGTTAATGGCGCCTTATTTGAGGAAGTGGGTGCTTGTTTTTTTTTACGACATCTTGGTGTACAACCCATCTTGGACCAAGCACCTCCATCATCTAAAACTGGTGTTGCAGCTCTTAGAACAGAACAACTGGGTGGCAAATGAAAAAAAATGTGAGTTTGGGAAGAAGAGGATTCAATACCTGGGACATCAGATATCCGAGAAAGGAGTGGAGATGGACCAAGATAAGATTAAGGTCGTGCTGGAATGGACTGAACCCAGGAATTTGAAGGCATTGAGGGGCTTTTTAGGCTTGACGAGGTACTTTAGGAGATTCGTGCAGAAGTATGGAGAGTTGGCAAAACCCCTTACCGAACTGTTGAAGAAGAGGCAGTTTGAATGGTCAGAGCGAGCCAGGACAGCCATGGCTGCTTTGAAGTCTGCAATGACATCTGCACCGGTGTTGGCCTTGCCCGATTTCACGCAAGAGTTTCACGTTGAATGTGATGCTTCCGGGAGTGGAGTAGGGGTGATATTGATGCAGAATAAAAGGCACATTGCTTTCTTTAGCAAGGCGCTGTCGGAGGGGTCTCGGAGTAAGTCCATTTATGAGGAGTTGATGGCATTAGTCATGGCCATCCAACACTGGCGACCCTATCTATTGGGGAGAAGATTTGTGGTTCATACCGATCAACGCAGCCTCAAATACTTGCTAGAGCAAAGGATAACAACACACAGCCAACAGAATTGGATAGCCAAGTTGATGGGGTATGATTTTGAAATTGTTTCTAAGGTGGGTAGTTCTAACAAAGTTGCAGATGCCTTATCTAGGAAAGGAGAAAGTGAGATGGAGGAGGGGGAGCTGCGAGCTATCTCTAGGCCTTATTGGCATGATTTCCAGGAGATCTTAAAAGAGGTGGAAGAGGACGACACACTTCGGAAGATAATGGAGGACATCAAGGGGGACCCGAATAGCCATGAAGCTTACACGTTGGAGAATGACCGCCTTCACTACAAAGGAAGGCTGGTTTTTTCAGCAAAGTCGAGTTGGATTCCCAAGCTCCTAGCAGAGTTTCACGTGACTAGCACTGGGGGCCACTCTGGAGTGTTTCACACATACCGAAAAGTGGCATAATCTTTATATTTGCAGGGGATGAAGAAAACGATAACGGAGTTTGTAGCGAGCTGTGTAATTTGCCAGCAACATAAGTACTTAGCTGCATCACCTCAGGGTCTGCTACAACCGCTTCCGATTCCGCAGGCCATTTGGGAGGAGATAAGTCTTGGCTTTATTGTGAAGTTACCCAAATCACAAGGATTTGATGCAATCTTGGTAGTCGCTGACAGGTTGAGCAAGTACAGCCATTTCATAGCACTTAAACACCCCTATTCTGCCCGAACGGTGGCCGAAGTTTTCATCCAAGAAATAGTTAGATTGCACGGGATTCCTACGTCCATAGTCAGTGATCGAGATCCCCTCTTTTTAAGCGTGTTCTGGAAGGAGCTTTTCAAGAAACAGGGGACTCAACTTAACCTGAGCACGGCATACCATCCTGAAACGGATGGTCAAACTGAGGTGGTAAACAGGATTTTGGAGGGGTATTTGAGGTGTTTCTGCTCAGAACAGCCTAGGAGTTGGAAGATGATGCTTCCACGGGCTGAATACTGGTATAATACCAGTTATCAAGGTGCAGCCAGGTGTTCTCCTTTCGAAATAGTCTAGGGAGAGTACCACCAGCCTTGAGTCATTTTATTCCGGGAGAGACAGCAATGGAGTCGGTGGCTTAAGATTTGTTAACAAGGGATGAGGCTTTAAAGCAGCTGAAGGTCCATTTAAAGCAAGCTCAGGAGGCCATGGTTACTCAGGCGAATAAAAAAAGGAAAGAAGCAGATATTCAAGTGGGAGATTGGGTCTATTTAAAGATTAGACCCCATAGACAATCATCCATGCCAACACGGTTGCATCCGAAGCTCTCTGCTAGGTATTATGGACCTTTTGAGGTGTTACAACAGGTGGGGAAAGTAGCGTTTCGTTTACAATTACCTGAGGCGGCAAGAATACACCCAATATTCCACGTTTCACAACTCAAGAAGGCAGTGGGTGAGAAGAAGGTTGAAAAGGAACTTCCAGCTGAGTTACAAGCGGACGAACCCCTGTTTTGGCCAGTCAAGATCTTAGGGAGAAGAACAAGGCAGTTGGAATCGGAAGAAATACCCCAGGTGTTGATAGAGTGGCAAGAAGGAGGACAAGAGGGTGCCACATGGGAAGATGTGGCTACTATACAAGAGCAATATCCGGAATTTAACCTTGGGGACAAGGTTNTTGGAGGAGAGGGGAGTAATGTTAGGGAATTAATTGTATATAGAAGGAAAAGAAACGTTACAGGACCTAACTGCCAGGGCAGTTAGGTATTGAGGGGGTTTGTTCTGTTAGTTTCTGTTAGCAGAATGTATAAAAGAGGGCGTAGGGAGTTTAGTCGGGGACTTTTGGGAGTATTGTTGTTTTGCGGGAACTCTTGTTGTTCTTTGGAGAGAGGTTAAGCTCTCGGGTTACCTTGTAAGCACCATTCTTTCTGATTCTTTGCAATAAAAGGAGGTTACACAATTCAGAGAAATTGTTCTTTGTGTGTTTACAAGTGTTTTCCATAGGTTCTTGATTACAAGAACCTATCACAAACCATTTGTATCATGTCTCACACACGTTCGCTAACTCAAGTGCCATTGTCCCTGAAATGTGCATAATGATCTAGACCTCCTACTTTGTGCTAAAATTCAATTTGTTTTGGGGAGACAAAATTAAATTGTAGAATAGGGGAGGATTGTAGATATACCTCTATATTAAACCAAGACAAATGTGTGAGCTCTTTGGTGAAGACATGAATGATTTTACCAATTGGAATAAGTGTTTTGTTGCTGTAATATATACTTTTCTTCAATAATCAATATTTCTTTAACAAGCTTATTTCTCATGTATTAAATTGTTTGCATTTGTTGGCAAACTGTCTCGTCTTTAAAGGAACATTTATCAAATACCCAAATTATAATGGAAATATTGATTTTAGATTACTTCTCAAACTCAAAGGATTGTTTGTTTTTGTCAAAACAGTGTTGCTCATTGTGTGTTTTAGGAATTTTTTATTTTATTCTTGCTTTATTTTTAATCTTTATCATAGCTGTATCTTGCTATTAAAACTAGTATTATAAATTTATAAACAATCTCATAACTACAAGGGGACTAGTTCCCCTAGAATTAGCTCACAAAATAAACAGCAGGCCCATGTTTTTATAGGTCCATTGATCTCATTATGGAAATATATAAGAAATATATTATTTCTTTCTAAATTATGAGATGGTTTCAGAACTCCTTATCTTTATGAGTATCTGACTGTCTTTATCAACCTTAAAATGCAGCCTTCATTGTTACACCTCTCTAGTCCCTATTGCAGCCTTTACTGATGACCCCATATTGAAGCGGGTTACACCCTTCATTACTGAGCTTTTCCTATGCCTATGGAGCCTTTATTGTTGCACCACTTCGAACACTATTGCAGCCTTTATTGCTGCATAATCCATGTATATGGCTGAAATCATGAATTCTGGAATGGAAACTTGGAATAAATTCCGAACTGCTATAGAATTGCAGAATTTCAAGAACACAGGTACATGCTCTCTAACATATTCTGGTAAATTTCCATTTTCTTTTGCTCTTAATGCTTTAGATACTCCTTTTGTCAGTATTGGCAACTAGACTTTAGTGCCGCTGACCATATGTTTGATATATTATCTTTATTTTATATTTATCTTTTATCTTTAGTTAGTTTGTTATTATTTTTTATTTGTATTTTAGACTTAGTCTATATTTCTTCTATTATAAATAGAGGACCTATGTGTATATTCAACACAAGGAAAATTAATCTAATATACAATTTTCACTATATTCAATTTGGTATAAGAGTTGGTCGATCCGGCTCTGGTTTCTGTCTTGTATCATCTATTTGGTGCCGCTGTCCGCTGTCGCCTGCCGTCGGCACAGTTCCGTCTGTCTAAACCCTTGGGGTTTTCTTGTTCCTCGCTAGTGCGATTCGTCTTCTTCAGTGATGGCGTCTGACAATACTCTTTCCTTCTCAGGAAGTCTATCAATTACCTCCGAGAAACTAAATGGAAAAAATTATCTATCATGATCTGGCAATATCTTTCCATTGCAATTATTAATTATTGTATTTTACAGGACAACAAATCAAGAGGATAATTGGACATGCTAGATAATGCAATGACCTTTACTACAGAGGGGACCCTAATCAACCTATCAATACCCACTCCCTCATATCTTAATCCATCATGACTAGTTAAGAGAAATCTCAACTATACTACTGTCAGCTGGGACATCCTTCATTTCAAGTGATAAAATTTATTTTCCCTTGGCTGTTTAAGAATTTAATGGTGGAAGCTCTCCACTGTGAGGTGTGTGAGTTTGAAAAACACAAGTGCACAAATTTTTTCATTAGCAATATCTTGTTCATACTAATGTATGGAGTCCAGCTAATATTGGTAATATCTTAGGTGATAAATAGTTTATAACCTTTATAGATGATTGTATTCAAGTGACTTGGGTTTTCCTATGGAAACACAAGGTTAGTGCTACTTTTTTCAGTTTGTCACAATGATTAAGAATAAATCTAGAGTCAATATTAAGAGAATTAGGTCTCGTAATGATAAAGACTACTTTAATCTTGTGTTCAACTCTATTTTTCCAAAAAGAGTGAGATAATTCATGAATCTTCATGTGTTAACATGCCTCAACAAAATGACATTGTTGAAAGGAAAAATGGGTACTTATTAGGACAAACTAGAGCTCTACATTTTCATATCATATTCTTTGGGAGAAGCCCTTTTTACTGTCACTTATGTCATCAATAGATTGCCCTCAAAATCTTAGGATCAACGAGTCCCAAGAAAGTCTTATCCTCATTCTACCCATACATGGACCCTATAAATAAACTTCAACCTAGAATATTTGGGTGTGTATTCTTTGAGCATGTTCATAGTAATAGAAGGAGAAAATTGGATCCTAAGACTGTCAATGTTATCACCCACCATCCAAACAATTGTATCAAAAGATGTCACCTTCAATGAACAAGAGAGCTACTTCAAGCAACCTCATATTCTGGGGAAAGATATGAGAGAGGAAGATGAGCCTCTCAAACTACCAAATTTGACATTGGAACCTACATGTAAACCTCTTAAACCTACAAAAGTTGCACCTCAACCTACAGCTCAACCTGCACCTGAAGCCTACATCCAATGAGGGTGGAAAATTTGGGAAAATCAAGGAGAGAAAAGGTCATTCCAAAACTTATCCATGTCCAAGAATCCAACCTACCACCATTACATGAGGTAACTATTTGTAATCCTATAAATTTTTGTATTTCTGTTATATGAAAATTTAGAAGCACAGGTACACCAAAACCCAGATCTTCCAATTGCCCTTAGAAAGGGAACAAAAACATGCACCCAACAAACCCAACACCCACTTTACCATCTTGCAAACCGACTAGTACTCTAATTGATCCAAACATGAAGTTAGGAAGTATAGAGGAGGATATTGCAGGAGACTAAGAAATATATCAAAGACTTGTTGACAGACTTCTATAAACGCGTGTAACTTCTATAAACTTGACTTGTAGAGTTAACTTGTAAACTTTCAAGTTTACTTCATAGAAAAAATATTATTAAAAAACTTATTTCATAGCATATAGGCTTCAAAAAATACTCTTACATGTCAACAATTCAATAATTCAACTTTACAATAAAACAAAATAGCAAAACAACAACAAAGTGTACACATAAATTAATACTGAAAAAGATCAAACAACTAAACAGCCAAATTATATGTAAATTCATAAAAGAAAAAAAAAAGCTATTAAAGAGAAAACATAAGTTAATTTCATCAAATCCTTTGAGTCAAGGAAAAGCCCTATCATACATATTGGGCTCAATGACGACAAAAGTTAAAGTTGATTTCAAATACATAGACTCGCTTTTTTACTTCTGCATTTATGCCTGACCTAACCAAAATAAGAATTTGACAGAGAGCTTGACGATTAAAAATCACAAAATTGTAGGAGTTAATTTGAGATTGACAACCATAGTTGCAAAGGTTCATAAAATAAGCCAAGAAATGGGCAGGCACAACGAGAGAAAACATTAAAAAACTTTTAATTTATTGCTGAACTCTCTAACTTGGCCAAAGCTGTCCACTTTTCACAGGCTTTAGAGCATGACATATTCCATTTCAAGTTTGGATATTAATAATCAGCAACAAGAACCCAGTCTTGCCCCATTGCCACAACTTGATGTCTGTTAGAGGTTATATTGATGATCAATCAATGTTATCTTAGAGTAAAGTATATTTTTAACGTTTCTCTTAATATTTTATCTACTTGACTCAAACCACTGTTAGCATGGCCATTAAGTTGCTGTAGGGCTCCCATCCAAACTCAGATGAAAATCCAGGTCATGAAACTGAAACCTAGATTCTGCTCAGCCATGTGAGATCAAGCCCAAACTGA
The DNA here is from genome assembly GCF_000741045.1 of Vigna radiata var. radiata. Lineage (NCBI taxonomy): Eukaryota > Viridiplantae > Streptophyta > Magnoliopsida > Fabales > Fabaceae > Vigna > Vigna radiata. The sequence continues at coordinate 4,175,586 of NW_014543262.1, read as the reverse complement.
AGTCTGTATACTACCACGAAAATATCAAAACGTCGATTCTCAACACCACTCAACCCTGCAATCCTCATACCGTTATGGATATCCAAAGATCCTACCAAGGGCGTTCATTATTCTCACTAATATACCCGTACATTGTTCATTATTCTCACTAATATACCCGTACATTGTGATGACAGTCGGAACTAACTTCCGCATGGAAGTGTCTTTAAAACACATTAATAGCAGTGTCCCACTTGAAATTCAGATTGTGATAACAAACATTTCCTTATGTATTTTTCTGTCCTTTTAAAGGGGGCTGACTTCCATTTTTTTCACACTAGCAATTCTACTGATTTTCATAACATTTGCCACAACCATATTATACTGGACAAGTATGTTTATCACACAATTTTCTCTCATAGACTTTCCTGTCCAATATTTCATCTTAATACCAATCAACAGAAGCAAATCAATTTTTTTATATATGAAATACAAACAATCATGTTAGTATCTATGTTCGTGAAATTCAAATTTCTAAAAGCAATTTCAACAAAAAATCTCAACCCAAAAAACAACATAAAACAAAGGCCGTTTTTGAGGTTAATAAAAGTTGTAACTCCACAAAAGAAACAGCCAACACAGTCAAAACAGTTCTTTTTTATAATTTTATATTTTAATTTCAATTTATGCAAAACTAAAATGGATAAAAATAAATAAAAAGAAGAAAGAAACACCTGATTTACAAACAAACATAAACATTAAGAACCTCAGGTAAAAAAAAAAGACGAAAATGCAATATTGAAAAAACAAAAATCAGCTAAAAATAAAAGTATTGAATAAGAGATAACTGACTCGTTTGAAGCTTCTTGTGGAGCTTGTTGATTTCTGAGAGAATCTCCTCTTGTTCTTTCCTTACCCGATCGAGCTCCTTCGAACTCTCCAATAGCGAGACAACATCCGGAGATGACATTGTTTTGATCGTGAAACAACAGCTGCACAAAACCAGATTCCGATTCTGCTCTTCCAACGTTCCTATCCAATTAAATCGAAAATCTGAGAGTTGGAATTTCTAATATTATATTTTTCTCAGAAAAATTTAAAGAGTGGAATGTTTTGCTTTTCGCTTCCATTCTGTTACATATTTTTATTTGATTTTATTTTTGGAAAGAAAACAAAAATGAAAAAAAAAAAAAAAAACTACAGCTTATTGTTTAAGATAATTGGAAATTTTTGGCATCAAAATAATCTTCTCCCAAAGGATAAGCTGGGATAAAATATATCTCCAATTTATGATTAAAAAACACTCCATCTACAATTGAAACTTTATGTTACTAGAAAAATCAAATCTCAGACTCAGGAAGATCAACTAAGAAAATGCTATTAAAAAAAAAAAGAACCTTTTTCATTTTATATTATACTTTCACCTTTGTTTACTTTTATTTCTACTTTTTTTTTTTATACTGTAAACAATAAATTTACGATCAAAAATTAATTAAAATAAAATTATATGCATTATTTTATAGTGAAAAGGACCCTTCATGTGTTTAAATTTTTATCCGCTCAATATTAAAGATTGAGCACGGTTTAATAAAGTTTTTTAACTCTATTAATAATGAAATATCTTTTATATATATATATATATATGATCATATTTGTACATTGCAAATAAATTTTGATAGGTTAATTATTATTTATTATTTTATTACTATTTATTATATTATTATTATATTCTCTATATAAATATTATTATATAAAAACATAAATCTATAATATTATATAAATATAATTAGTATTTTCCAAACAATACTCCAATTATTTTAGGATCTCACTATCTATCTACAGTTTCATACTTAAAATCTGGATAACAACACTATATATAATTAAAGGAAAAAATAATACTAATAATGAGTAATTATATAGTAGTCACTTTACTTATTTACATAATTTACTTTTAATTTTAATTTTTAATTTTAAAATATGAGCAAAGACAAAATATAAATATAAATTATGTAAATCAAAATGAAAATTTCTAATATATATATATATATATATATATATATATATATATATATATATATATATATATATATATATATATATATATTTATATATAATTATTATGGATGAAAAAACATTTTGTCCTTTTATATAATTTACAAATATTAGTTTTCCATTGCTCATACTTAACCTAATTTATATATCTAAAAATAATAAAAAACTTCCTATTTTTTAAAATGTGTGGAAGACAAGTTGGTTTTAAGAGATATCTATATTATATTAATATAATAAATTATCTTTCATAAGCTTAAAAGGTTTATAAATATTTAATTACAACATCACTTAAGTATCTACTTTTTTTACTTGATATTATTTACTAATATCATATTATTTACTAATTTTTATTAACTTGAGTGTCAAAGAATCTTTAAAAGTCCACATATTTTTTTCTCAACAAACTTATTAAAACTTATTGCAATGTTAGAATTTCAAGTCTTTTTGGGATTGGCTAAAAGTAGACATGTAAGAGTAGGGCACACATCCTTAATCAATTCAATCTTCTTCATTTTCAGTGACATCTCGTCAAGAGCAGGCATGCGAAGTGTTATGACATCAGGTTTCACAAACATTTAAAGTGAAACATGTGATGCATGACCATAAAAAAGAACTGCTTGAAAAATTCTGGAAGTAGGTTCAATCCTAGATGAGTAGCTGGTAGAGCTAAGACAATGGATTGAGAGCCATAGACACCGACATCACCAGGTTGAAAGAATCCAATGTTGGATGCTTCTTCCAAAATTTTTTCAAAAGCCAGATGAAGCTCTTCATTTTCTTGTTATATGCTTCCTCGTTAAGGGTTTGTGGTGGATGGGTTGTGGAGGCTTGTTGGGTGACCTTAGGGCTACTTTTATGGGTCTCTCAACTATGATGTTCCAAGGGGAAAGTTTTGAGGTGTCAGGTGAGGTAGGTGGGGATGGTGTACATGTGTCCAAGTTGGTGGTGGAAGGGTTACAATGGAGTTTAGAGGGAGGTGAAGGTAGTCTTGAGATGAGGTGTGGTGATAGCTTTTTGTGTAGGGTGTAGAAAGGGTTGTACAGTACTTAGGAGACTATTGTGAGGGTGGAAAATGTGGTAGGTTTTGGTGGACTTTTGGTATGGGTTCAAGTACGTATGAGAGGCTTGATGGTAGGTATAAGAGAAGGAAGTTGAAGTGTCTATAGGGTTTGGAGGTGTGTGCGAAGGTGTGAGAGATAAGGGTAAGAATGTTTTTAGGAGGTTCAGTTGTTGTGGTTATTATGGTTTGTTGGTCATCTTAGTTGTCAGTTGAAGGGGGTGAAGGTTGTCTAAGTGGTGAAGGTGGTGATGTTTGAGTTGTGGTTTGAGGAGGTGAAGATGGTGGAGTTTAGGTTGGAGGTGTAGACGGTATAGGTGATATGGGTTTAGTTAAGGGTATGTGTGGGGGTGAGAAGGGTTGGGCTTGAGTGGGAGGAGTGGATAGTGTTTGGGAAGGTTGGTTGGGAGGTGGAAAAGGGATGTCAGACGTTGTAAGGGGTCCAAACGATGTGTCTTTAAACGCTTGTGAGATGAATGTTTAAGGACCAATTTAGGCCTTTTTAGAGAGGGTTCTGCAATGGTTACTCCTTTCAATGTTGAGGGGTGTTTCCCGGCACATTTCTTCACAGTAGTAAAAGCATGTCCATCATTAGAGTATGATTTCTCTTCAGGACATTTCTTAGGTGAAGAAGATTTTTTGGAAGATGTTCCACCTATGGATGATTGAGCCTTTATTGATGTAGGGTTGAAAGGTTGACCAGACCCTGCTTCCTCAGAGGATGAAGGGGATGCTTCAACAATAGTAGTTGCTTCCTTTTCCTTTTCTAGCAGCCTCTGTCTTTTGTAATCCCTTAGGGCTTGGCAACCCTTCATATCCATCTTCAAGAGATTTAGTGTCTTGTTGAACCCTGTAACTCTTAGGGATTCTTTCTTCATTACGTCCATGTGAGGATGATTTGGTATATTGCTCCTTATGTTTGCAATCCTCACAATCTCCAAAGGAGGGATCTTTTCTAGCTTCTTTGCTTTCAGTTGCATATATCTGATGTTGCTTATGTTGAATACTTGGCCACAATAGGCACCACTCATTACAATATGGTTCCTTACGGGAACATGAACATTTTCAAACATCAGATGCTTAAGAACATTCCGATCAACAATCAATCTATAGACTAATTAGGTGTAACAGTAGTTGTACACCTTCTTGCTCAAGTCCTTGATGGATTGGACGAAGTGGATAAGAATCATGTGTAGCAGGTTGAAAGACACCTCAGTCATCAGATGATAGATGGTGAATCTACCCATCTTAGTCACATGATCTCTAGAACTACTCTTAAGCAGGAATGTTTTCGAGCATACATGTTGGAGAACTTTTGCATAAAGGCTCAAGTTTAACAAAAAGCATTAAATGAAATATCCCTCTGAATGAAATATTGTTTTAAAGAAATAATGTTTAAAAGAAATATATTTTAAAAGATCCTTTCTAAATAAAAACAAGTTCGGAACAACGTTTTCTAGACTATATTGCTTGATAGACAAAGCTTTATAAACAGTGTCTAATGAAAGGATGCATCTTTATTAAAGAATCATCCAATGGACGATATGTGTTACAAATATCGTTTTAACAAATAGCACCTTACTAACATAAGTGTCTATCTCTATGCTAATACTGAAGCTTAAAATATGTTTTACTCAAATAGTATTAATTCAAGAAAACGTCTTATAAAATGTATCGTCTAACAAGAGTCGTTAAACACTACATATCTCAAACAACTTTTCAATATAAGCATCTAATATTTATACCCTTTGATATTCATATGTTGAATGTTTTATTAAACGATGCATTTATTAATGAGTTGACAAATGATAAAATGTATTAAACACGTAATACAACCTAACGCTTATCAACGTTCAAAATATTTAATGTATATATGATAAAGTGCTTATATGCATGTATACATTATTCTTGATATTTGTGCAGATCACAAAAGTACAAAGACTTTATCAAAATCACTGTAGCAAAGATAAAGACGTTTAAAGATATGAAAAATATTTTGGGAATGTTTCCCTTGAAAACTTATACTCTGACACATTGTACAAGCTATGTTTTGATGAAAGCTATGGAAAATCATTGTACCTTTGCAAAGTAGATTGAGTCTGACTTCTCACCTAAAAAGGCTACCAGTTCTACATGAAGTCTACCTCTTTATCTAACGGTCATTTCTCAACAAAAGCTATAAATATACTGAAGCTTGAAGAGAAGATAAGAAGCATAACATTGAGAACTTTTGAACACTCATACAAGCTTGTTATTACTTTGTTGTTATATCGTCTAATGCAAAATTTTCTAAGAGAAAGAACCTTAGCAAAATCTCAAACTTTGTTGTATTGTTTTTATCCTCCTTTTGAGAGTTACCCATCTGTATTTGCTCTTAACACTGATTGTGTTGTACATTGTAAAGAAAATTAAAACACTTGGTGTTTAACATAGTTGAGTTAAATAGTCTAAATAGTTGTCTAAGGTTGATACCAGAATTGGTTAGAATACTTGTATATCAGGAGTGGTTAAACTTGAACTAGTGGTGTTGACTACGTGAACTAGGAGTGGTGTGAATACTCGATGTAAACTTGGAGAGGTAAAACTTGTGTAATTTTATTGAAGATTAGTGGAACCTCTTCAAAGTTCTAAAGGGAGAAATGAATGTAGCTTAGGTTGAGTGAACCAGTATAAAATTTGTGCTTTATTGCTTCGCTTCTTAAAAACATTTTCCTTTATATGCCCTTCATAAAACCACCTTCTAAACATCTTATTTTAAATCATTTATCTTCTGAGAATCCATTAGATGTTGTTTTGCGAAAAAGTTTTAAAACACTATTCACCCCCTCTAGTATTTTCCTATTATTTCACATATTATGTTCCATTTGGTATCTTGTTTTTAGTTTCTTTTAATTAAAATTCTCTTCTTCTCTAGAGTACTGAAAGTGAACCTTCAATCTAGATAACCTTGGTTATCTTAATGTTCAATGGGAACCTTTCTTGAACTTGCTTATTCACTTACACACCATATAATGTTAAACCCTAATATTTATCATTCATGGTGATTCTTGAACTCATCATCCTCCTCTTTTTGGAGAGAATTGAGCCACGAATTCTTAAACCCTACATCAAAAGGAGAAAGATCACCCACATTAAAAGTGTGACTCATGTTATAACAAGGGATAAATCTAACTCATAAGCATTATAGTTTATTTTCCTAACTACTTGGAAAAAGTCATCCCCTCTAGGGGGGAGTTTGGAATTCCTTTGAGTAGGGAACCTTTCTTTCCTCAAGTGAAGTCATACCCAATCACCCTCTTTAAGGGTGACCTCTTTCCTACCTTTATTGGCAAACCTTTGGTAATGCCCTACCTTCCTTTCTATATTACCCTTGACTTAAGCATGTAAGTCTTAGATCATCTTAGCATGCTTTTCTCCATCTTGGCAAGTCCATGCCTCACAAGTGGGAAAGGGAAAGAGATCTAAAGGTGTGAAGGGATTGAACCCATAGGCAATCTCAAAGGGAGAGTGTAAAGTAATAGAGTACACCACTCTATTTTATGCAAACTCTATATGAGAAAGAAGATCTTCCCACTTCCTATGATTATGGATTACCATGCACCTAAATGTTTAACCCAAAGTCCTATTAACCACATCAGTTTGACCTTCGGTTTAGGGGGTAATATGTGGTACAAAATAAAAGTTTAGTTCCAAGCTTTCCCCCACAATGTCCTTCAAAAGTGGCTTGAGAACTATGATCACTTACTACGGCTCTAGGGATGCCATGAAGTCTTACTACTTCCTTAGAGAAGAGATTTGCAATTAAGCTTGCATCATCCACTTTTTGACATGGGATAAAATAGTTTATCTTTAAAAACCTATCCATCACCACAAAGATATAATCCCTACCTTTCTCTGTCCTTGGGATCCCTAGTATAAAATCCTAGGGTCTCTAGTACACTCCTTAAATAATGCACATACTCTTCCTTATACAAGCTATATATGAGAATGTCATCAAAGTAGACCATTACAAACTTGCCTAAGAATTATGTAAGCACATGATGAATGAGTCTCATGAAGGTACTAGGTGCATTGGACAAACCATAAGGCATGATTAACCACCCATATAGTCCAAACTTAGTCTTAAAGGTAGTTTTTCATTCATCTCCTTCTTTGATTCTAATTTGATTATATTCACTCTTCAAGCCTTTCTTGGAAATTTTGGTGGCACCATGTAACTCATCAAGTAAGTCATCTAATCTAGGAATGAGATGCTTATACTTTTATGGTTATGTTGCTTATAGCCCTACAATCTATGCACATCCTCAAACTCCCATCTTTTTATAGCCCTATAATCATGTTATATTGCATTGCTAGACGTAAATTTACATTTGACATAACACTATAACAAAACATAAATCTATGTATGGCTATCCATTAATAGGTTTACATTTATATATGATAGAGTATTAACATATGTAAATTTCCGTATGACTACACAAAATGTGAAATGTAAATTTTTTAACTATTTCAAATTTACATAAGAGTAAAGAAATCCAATGTAAATTTATGTCAGAGTTATTGGCGATATGACATAAACTTACACTAGGGAAATAACCAGATATAAATTTACGTCTCCCACATGTCTGACCTTTAGAAGCCATAAAATGTCTAAAATAAACAAACATAAAAAATCTTCTTTGTGTTAGTCTCAACAAGAAAGCACTAAGGTTCTATAACAAAAAGAACTATGGACAAATGCGTCCACCCAATTTTCCAAAAGATATGCATCTTGAAGGTTGACCTATCCTTTTTTAAAAAAAAACAAAAACAAAATTGCCAAAGACATTTTATTTATTAAAACTATATACACTACATGGAAATTTGCCATAAGTTATCACTCAGACAATGTGTCAATCCAGCCTAGACATGTTGAAAGATACTCAAGAAGACATGATGTTTAGGGAGTCCTTATACCAAAAATGATACAACATTTTAGAGTCTTGATAGAAGCATCCAAAGTAACATTATTTAAACCTTTTCGCTTAGTTTGACTCCAGGTTAAGGGACTATATACCATTATAAATGGATTATATAGACTCTAATTATGAATTATGACCCACACCCTCAAGGTTCGATTTTATAAAGACTCAATGTTTATACATATCTTTTAACATAAAATCTTCTTTATGACAATTAAGTTGTCCCATAACCAAATTGTAAATCACTATTATAAGTTTGGTCTTCTAAAGGGATAAAACTTATCCAACAGGTTGGTTATATAGTTTGCTAATTACTAACACAAAGATCTAATAAAAACTATATTAAGCAAATTATCTTTTTTAAGTTGTTTCATTGATGTTGTATTACTTTTTTTTAGTGTACCATTAAGATCTCAAAATGAATCCTTATTCATTAAAGTGAGACAAATTGCAGCCTTTTCACCTCAAATGGCTTAAAGCTAAGGTATTGCGTAATGTTGTTATAGTTAGAGCTTTATTTGATAAGTCTAGCTAAGAATAGAGTTTAATGTTTAGTATCTACTTTATGACTTAACTAATCATGTATAGAACGATCTAATATTTGAATATACTATTTACTTGAATATAATACCATATTTTGTGATAATCTTAAAAATATTCACTTACCTTGAATAAAGGACAGATAAATCCATGAATTAGTTTTTCAATTTTCTAGTATTCTCATGTTCACAAGATTCCCTAACGATCACTGGTATTAAAAGTTTATGAGACTTTTACCAATAAATAACTAACGTGACATAAGAAAAAGATAAACAAATATTAGTATTGTAAAATCTCATTTTCATAGTGTAAAACTACTAAAATAAAACGTACATATATGATAACTCACAAGGAACTTGAGACTAATAGAGCAAAAGATTCTACCCTTGAAGAGAAAAAAGTATCTATCATGTTGCTTCTATCTCAAGCAACCGCTGAATCAACTGAAAATATGTCCCATTCCTAAGCTCATGCCGGTTAAGGTGATCATTGCAAAAGAGAAAACAACAACAGACAGACAAAACACAAAAAAGCAAGGGTAAGCTAGTGATAAAACAATTTAACATAGAAAAAGAATTCAACATACAATTTCAATCACACAATTAGTATAACATCTCCCACCATTCGCACATATCAAAACATCTTTCACATTCACACCACTGACTCAGACTTGGCCAAACCCTTCACAAAATAATATAAATGTAGAGGCATGGAAGGTTCTGCACTTGTGTGGTGGAAAAGCTGACCCATTCAAAGCTTCCACACAAGGTTAGTCCTGAAAATGCCCTTTGCCACCATGAAGAAAGGCCTTAAGGCTAGGACCTCCTGCTCCTCTCACGACATGACTCGTCACTCTCTAATTGAGCATGGATGATCATTAGAGTGTCAGGATAACTTCATATTAGCTTCTTACAATTTATACTATTTATACACATGAATCCCCTAATAAGACATTCCTCCTTGGAATTCTCTTTTCCAACCTTGAAAACAATTTGAAATCATACATATTTCTATACATTTTCACATTCACATAGTACACCAATACATGAGAATACTGATCATACATTAAAGAAATAGAAACACCCATACAAGTCATCAGAAATCACACAATAACAACATTTCTTCATGGCATCTTGATACTCATATTTAGGTAAGGAAAACAACTTTGAAACCCTCACCAACAACTCTGGAAGGGTCCAAAACCTCCCAAAACAACCTAAATAACGTTCAAAACGGATAACCAAAACCCCAAAAACTCTCCAAAACTGTTGTAGTGTCATCTAGTGGCGCCCGGGGTGCCCAAGAGGTATTAGTAGATACCAAACTCAATTTTCTCACTTTGAACACTTTACCCCCAACTTCTAAAGTCCTCTAGGACCCTCCAAACCTTAAGAAAACTTTGAAAACAATGTTGTAACTTAAAACGACCCATTAAAACCCAATTTCACTTCTATAAGCTACCCAAACTCAATTCTACAATTTCTAACCTCCATACCAATTTACAACCTGCATAATCAAGTCTAAATACACTTGCTAGTACACTCTGATACCTCAGTTTCATCCCAACTCTCCTACTTTCCATTTTCAATCCTTAAAAGCTCTAAAATGGATTAAAAACTCAACTTATGAAGCCATGAACACTTCCATAACAAATTTTATTGGTTTTATTTCCTAAACAAGTCATAATAGGTATAATAATGGACATCTAACTTTCCAAAACAATTTATACTCATTATTCCAAAATCTCACTACTAAAAACCCCTTTTTTACTCCAAAAACACTTGAAAACTTCAACTACAAACCCTCCCTTTCATACATAACAGTTTTCAACCATCTAGCCCTCCAACCAAGTCCCAATTTACCTCATGATAGTACCAAATCAATTACCATAACACTTTCATACCTATTTCTCAATTTCACTAACCAAAATCCCCTCTTTTTGAGCTTGAAACCTAAGTGACTTAACCAAAATTTCAACAACCATTTGAATTCAGTTTTAAAAAATGAAACATCATTATCATACACAATTATAACAATATCCAACATCATCGTTTCATCACTCCAATTGTACACAACACCGTATTATCAAAACATCAATTTAACATATATAACATTTACCCAATCACACCAATTTCACTAAAACGTCTATAAATCATAGAAATACCAAATTCATACTATAAACACAACTAAGACAAGGTCTAGCTTCCCTTACCTTATAATAAACTGTCCAACTCAAAGAAACGTTTCGCCGATTTCTTGAAACGCAAGGAATCTCTAAATGAGCCTACAAGACATCAAATTGAAAACGAACAAAATCCTTAGAGCTCTAGGTCAACCAAGAATAAGAAAGGAAGGCCAAATGATACATGCAAAACAATTTCCATGCATGCTCGACCGAAGCTCAAAGGTAAAAATGAATAGAAACTTATTTGCTCTAAGACAAACACTGATTGGTTAGATTTTAAACCTTGAAGCTATGATTGTATAGATACCTCCTGATCATCAAACAAATGACTTAGAAGTTAAAACTCTTAGAGAGAAAGTAGAGAACTTTAAAAAAAGTGATTTCTAAAGAAATGACACATTTTAAAATAATGATACTCGTTTATAACAAAACTATTTATAACTAAATCATTTAATATTAAATAATCGAATCTCACTATTTTTAAACTATCATCATTTCTAAAATATTATTTTATGAAGTTTTACATTGTCATGTAGCCTAAACTTATTTCTAGTTCTAATTTACCAAAAATTTAAACCAGAACAAAAGTACGTAATGCGATTCTTCACGCATTACAATGTGCATTCTTCACGTAACTTACTATTACGTACACATTTAGATCTCTATAATAATATATGAATAATAATGTATGATGAAATATCTTTATTTTATAGAATTTTATGTTAATATTTAACTTCAATTATATTTTAAAATTATAATATTTTACACTTCAAAATTATTATTTTGTTAATAAAAAATAATAAAAATAAGTCACCTATTTATTTAATTGTTAATACAAATGTTCTATAATATAATGGCGTTTTTTTATTCTTCTTTCAAGCAGAAAGTGCAATCCACGTCATTTGACTAATTTATCTTTATTTGAATAAGTATATAAAATTAAAATTAATATAAATAATATAAAATGATCCATTAATTCTTATTTATTCATTTTTATTTGTTATCTGTTATTTTGATATCTATATAATTATAATTTTTTTTTAACATTCAAAATTTGAAATAAAAAAAATATTTTAATATTAAATATTTGACATTATCACGTTTTTTATTACGATTTTTATATTTTCATAAAAATTATTTAATTAAGATTAGAATAGTAAGAATGCAATTACCAAAACCCCAAACGTATAAACTCCTTTCTGTTCCGTTCTCTGTCCATCTGTTACTAATTTAAGGACATTTCGAACACTTTTATCCTTTGGGAAGTGTTTGCATGAAAGTTTATTATTTTTGCCAGCACGTTAGAGTCCGCTCATATATAAAGGCCACCGAAGGATGCCCCAAGAATGTATGAACACGTATACAGTGGAGTACGCTATCACAACTGTTTGGAATGTAAAATGAGAAAAGATATACAATTGTATATTTATCTGTAAGTATTGTTTTTTTAATTAGGATAATTAATTGTAATAAATGTATATATTAAGATAATTAATTGTAATAAATGTATACATGACAGTTTAATTTATTTAGTGAACTTAATTAGTTTAAGTTTAAAAAAAGTAATCATTTGTATTTATATGAAAATTCTTCTGCCTCAATTTTCTCTGAGTTTGACATGGAAAATACCACATTTATAACACTTTCAATTCAAGAGTAAACACAAAACTGCACTTAATATAAGTTAAAACCAGTTATATATATATATATATATATATATATATATATATATATATATATATATATAAAGTATATTTCTATACTCGAGATTTGTGGTTTGTTCTTTGAACAAGAGGAGGAAAGAATCATGGCTGCTTGGAATTCAGTTCCGCTGCATGTCTCCTATGAAGTTATGGGTTGGTTTGCTTTTGCTTCCTGGTCCATCAGTTTCTACCCGCAAGTCATCTTGAACTTTCGCAGAAAAAGGTACCATTTACGACTAGTTTTTGTGAAATTTTTTTCTTTTCAGTTTCTTATCGTATGACTTTTTGCTTCTATTTTATTGTGTTTTGTATTGCTTTTGTTGTATAGTGTGGTGGGCTTGAACTTTGATTTCGTGTTGCTGAATTTCACGAAACACTCTTCCTATCTCATATACAATGCATCTCTGTACATCAGCTCTACTGTTCAGAAACAGTACAGAAACAAATATGGTCAGAAAGAGGTTTGTTCATATCCACTTTTTTTATTGAAGTTAAATTCATTAATCTCAGTTTGTGTTGAAGTGAAAGGGGAAAGTTATGTTTGTCACTTTACAGAGTTTCCTATCGAGATATTTTAATAATTTGATATTCTTGCGTTCCAACTTCAAATTCTTGCACTGCATTGTTAGGTTATCGACCCTTAGATTGTCCACGGTGGTTCTTTTTGGTTAGCACAGTTTTGTCCTTGGTTAAGTGTTTGAATCCATGAAAATGCCTATTATAGAAAAAAATTGTGCAGACTCATGATTATATAGTGTGGAGTACTTTAAATATGATGAAAAACATATTTAAGGTTGGAACAATTTGTAAATTATTATATAACTAATATCTTTGTTCTTGGGATATCGTGTGTATTCATTCTGTCATGCTTCAGGCATATTCAACTTATGGAAAGCTAGAAGTTTTTTCTTTCTTTGTTTAATGTCTGCATAAATTCAGTATTAGCTGAAGGTGATTCGGCATTTTTTGATATATTTCAGATGATACCTGTGGCAGCAAATGATGTTGCTTTTTCAGTCCATGCTGTTTTGCTGACAGCAATTTCCTTGTTCCAGATTGCTGTATATGATGTTAGTAATATGCTCCCTCTAATTGAGCTTATTGTTCTTGTTATGAATTTCTGATTATCCTAAAAGAGGTTAAGTTTTCATGTAGCGGGGAAGTCAGAAGGTCTCTAAAATCGCATATGGAATTCTCCTTGTTACATGGACCTCTGCAGCAGTCTGTTTCTTTGTAGCATTGCACAATCATAACTGGCTCTGGCTAATCTCAATCTTCTCGTATGTTTTCTGTTTAAGTTTGTTACATGAAAATTGTCATTAATTTGACTTCCTATTGTGGATTATTAAGAAATTTACATTGGAGAATCATAATAAGACCAAGTTTCTTCCCATGCCATTGTTACATATAACATGCATCATGAATGATGAATGTGTTAACAAATTTCTTTCTGACTTTTCTTGAAACTGATTCACTTGCAGTGACATTCAAGTTTGTATGACGGTTATAAAATACATTCCCCAGGTCAGGACCTATTCGAGTTTTTATGATTTCCTTTTTTCTCGTGTTTATATTATCTCAGTTTGATTGCTGAGATAATTTAGCTCTAGGAACTAGGAATCAGTAAGATTATGCTAGTCTTGTCTTCAATGAAGCATATTTTGGAATGCAAACATACACAATCTGAAGAACTGCTGCATATTTCTTTGGTCATAAAGTGAACTTATTGTTTGTTAAAACATGTTAACTATTTTATCTCAAGTAGTAAGTTGTGATATTGAATATAGGCAGTGATGAACTTTATGAGAAAAAGTACAGAAGGCTGGAGCATTGTTAACATTCTACTCGACTTTTCTGGCTCCGTAGCTAACTATGCTCAAATGTCTATGCAATCAATCGATCAACGTAAGTCATCTTCTTTATCAAAGGATTTTGTTCCATTTATAGTTAAAAAAATGCTAGTAACATACTCTACAACACTCTTTAAACAAGTCTCAATCATGATTTTGCAATGTTTAGTAAGTTCTAAAAATCAATGTTAGAAGAGAGTATGTTGCTATTATCTTCTTTACGGTTTAAATTGATATCCAACTTTGATTTCCAGATTCTTGGGTGAACTTCTATGGAAATATAGGGAAACTGCTGCTATCTCTGGTGTTTATTTTTTTTTTCTGCAAGAGATTTTGCTTGTTAGATTGTTATTCTGATCCAATAGAACTTTTAACTAATATTGCTATTCATAAAATGAACCATTGCAGGTGTCTGTATTCTTTGACATCATTTTCATGTGCCAACATTATCTGTTATATCCTGTGAAGACACGAAAATTAGAGGCATCTCCTGAACATGATAATGCCAAGTCTTCAGATAGACCATTCGAGAATGCCTAAGATGGAACTTGTGTCATGATCTCTCTTGTAATGAACTCAATCCTAATTGATCCCTTTGCATTGAAAATTCAATAACCGTAAATGCTATTAGTGTATAATGATAAAAGCATCAAACAAAAAGTTGTTAGTGTCCTTATCATTTTCTTCTTTAATTTCCAACCAAATTATTTACCCTATAAAGTATTGGATTTTGTGGGGATGTGAGCTGATCTTGTTTTGTAAAATTTAGCATGGTTTGTAACATAAGATTATGAGACCATGACCAGCTCGACACTTATTGACCCACCCCAGGTATTCATGAGAGTAACTAGGAACACGTTACAGTAAGAGTTGGGATAGGAATGGCAAAGTGGACCACAGCTCATGGACCAACCCGCTAGCCTGCCCAAAGCAAATGGGTTGGATTGAACTGCCAAATTAACGGGTAAAAGGAGTCCAACTCCTGCTAGCCCCTTTTTTTTAATTTAAAAATAAAAATCAAAAGTAATTTAAAATATTTACTTTTTTATATTGTGTTTTTTTTAAGTTGTAAATATTCAATAGTATTGTAATTTAAATCATTAACACCTAAAAACTAAATTCCAATAATTAGTCTACAATAATTTAACATGTAATTGACTAAATAAGAAAAAATGCACTCTTCGCACGATGCTATATGTTTTACTTGATTAATTGATTTACATAATCAATTAAATTAAAGACTATTGTTGGGTCTGCAGTGCAACAAACAACCCTAACATACCAACAAGTATACTAGGTAGTTAATAGTATAACAAGTGTTGTATCCATAGGATTTCACAAAGAAATACTTTGTTTTAACTAGTTTGATTGTTCAATGTAAAGTAACAAAGATTTTAACGTGAACAAAACAAGTTTGATTCGTAAAATAATTGTGATATCTCTTAAAAAACAATTTAGATTGCTAAATGAGTGAATTTCATATGATAAAAATGTGTTAGAGTTCAACCTCGCCACTTTTTTCCCTCTCTTATACTGATTCTATCAATACATATGATGTTGCTAGTGATCAAGTCTTCGGAGTTCTCTTAGGTGTAACTCTAGGTCCATTCCTGACACTTAGAGCTTAAAATCATTACCTTTTAGTATGATTCTTTAGTAACTGCTTAAACAGATCACCTACATTAAGATCAAGACTTTATCTCCTTATGCAACCTTAGATCTATTCTTAACATCTAGAAGCACACAAGATAATTGACTTGACCATAACTTAAAACTAGTTCTTACTAAATCTTAAGCCAGTGAAGTAAGAGGAGTCATCATTTCATCCAACGTTAAGCATAAATCAATTAACAAACTTTGAATCAACAAAAAACATACATAAATAGAGATAATACCAAATACAAGAGAGTTTAAAGCAGATACACTCTAATATTTAAGAGATTTAGTTCTTCATAATGGGTAGAAAGAAGTTATAACATGGAGGAAACTCTATTCCTTAATTCTCTAAAAATGTTTTATTTAATATAGAGGAAATGTACAAAAATATTCTCTAAAATCTCTCTTTAAATCTCTTAAAATCTTTTAAAAAAGATTTCTCAAAGATCTGATTTATAAAATAGAAAATAAACATTGTTTAAATAGACTCAAATAACATGGCTGCATCGATGACTTCCATAACTTCAATCGTAAGGTTATGAGTTGAATCCTCATAAAATTGCTTCCTTATGAAATATTCTTCATGGCTTGAACATTATGTTAGAGTTTTCAGAAACCTTTTATGATGTTTTCTTCGTGTGGAAGAACATATTTGGTATCACAATTTGGAGGTGCACAAAAACAAAAAATTAAAGATAAAGCCATATTTCAGTTTTTGTTATTGAATGGATGAAATAGATTGTTTAGTGTCTTTAGGTCAATAAAGTCCAACAAAAAAATTATCTTGTTCAAAAATTAAGGTCAAATGATTCTACTTGAAGTTCAATAAATGCCCAATTCCTTAGTCATTGGATTATTAACCTTTTAATTAGAGTATTGGTGAAAATAAGATATATAAATAAAAAAAAAAACTAAATATTCATAAAACGGTGGTGAACGAAATAAGAACGGAACCTTTTTCTGTTGAAATGATGTAATTGGTGAATTTTTCAGATATTTAAAATAGATTCAATCGTTTACGTCAGCGTTATAGTCTTTGATATTTAAGGAACGCACCTACGCAGTTGGTGATCGCTGTTGCGCGAGCGAAGAAAATGGCTTCGTGGAATTCGTTTGAACTCGAAGTTGTGTACGAGGCTCTGGGTTGGTTCGCTTTCGTTTCCTGGTCCATCAGTTTCTACCCTCAAGTCATCTTGAATTTTCGCAGGAGGAGGTACAATCTTCTTTTTCTCTCATCATCCATGTGCTTGATTAAACTTAAATATTTTATAATTAATTTTTTTTTTTAATTTAGTGTGGTTGGGCTCAACTTCGATTTCGTGCTACTGAATCTGACCAAGCACAGTACCTATCTCATATACAACGCTTCTCTCTACTTCAGCTCTGCTATTCAGAAGCAATACTTCGATAAATACGGTTATGGACAGGTTCCTTCTCAAACACTCTTCAATTGTTTATCAATTAAATGAACACGACAACGTTTCATTCATGTCATATCATGTCATGCTCTGAAAGGCAATTTTGCCCACATCCGAGAGAGTGGTTCTTTGCATAAATTTCTTAGACTTCCAGGAAAATATGAAGAAAAAATAAAATCTACTTTTCTGCATGGTAAAATAAACTTATTTATAGGTTAAAAAATTCAGTTTTTTGGAAAAGCTGATGTAAAATACTCTATGATAAATAACTCTACGTAAACTTTTACTGTAGGAAAAAAAACCTATTTTATTTTTCTCTTCTAAAAGTGGTTACATTGAAGTTTATGTAAACAGATCCTATATGAATTATGTTTGAATCACAAATTGTCGTATAAGTTTCGTTTATTGAATGTATTATATCTTTAGAGTTGAATGAATGATGATTCCTGATCGATTGGCTTGTGTAGAAGTGGTTCATATCGTGAGAACAAAAATAGGATCTGCTCTTGAAGGAACTGTTAAGGACTCTTTAGTTGTTGTTTTTTGGAGAAAATTTTGACGATTGAAAACTTGTGAATTGTTTGAGAGTTGAAGTAATATTTGTTGTGTGTATAAACATTTATAGATCGATGATGTCGTTTTAATTCCGCCTACTTCAGATGATACCTGTGGCTGCAAATGATGTTGCTTTCTCCATCCATGCTGTTCTACTGACGGCAATCACGTTGTTCCAGATTGCAATCTATGAAGTAAGAATGATATTGTTGAAAAATGAGAATATTCTTCGTTTTTGTTCTATGGACCGAGTTCTCGATTTTTTACTGAACTTAATAATTGTTTGTTTGTAGCGTGGGAGTCAGAAAGTGTCCAAAGTTTCTATTGGAATTGTCTCTGTTGCTTGGCTTATTGCAGCAGTTTGTTTCTTTATTGCTTTGTCAAATCATTCCTGGCTTTGGCTTATCTCCATATTCAAGTATGTTGTCCATGCTTTTGGTTTTGTTTCGTTCTTTATGGCCTTCAATTTAATCTCATAGAATATATTCGTGGATATACTTTTGGTTTTATAGGGGATGTTAATTGTTTTACTACTGAAGAAGATTTGATATTGTTTAGTTTCTGACACCAAATTATGGAGCTCCCATGTGGTAAATTTTTCGGTGCTTTCTTGAGACCACTAATTCATCTCGAGCTGGCGTGCTATTCACAGAATTGGAGAAAGCTTATTTCTTTTTCATCAATTACTAAGTAGATAATGTGGTTAATAAAGGCAAACATTTTATGTTTACTCTTTATTTGGGTTGGCAGTTGCATATGAAATTGAAGACTTGGCTGAAAGTATTTATGTTCTAATTTGAGAGCACGGATGAATTATTGAACTAATGTGTGCCAGCTTAAGAATATTAGCTATCATTTGAGAACCTTTATGATTTATTATTTTGTGACCAATCTTATAAAGAAGACATTTGAATTTTTCATGTGTTGGGGTTCTTACCACCATGGACTCAGCTTACGGTATGATGTTAGGACAAAGCTTAGAATCTTCTTCTGTATATCGAACTACCTCAGATCCACCTTTGCTGTAGTGCTACAGTCCATGTTCTGTGTTGATACAAAATATTAGGTTGCTCTAGTCTTTGGATGTAATTAAATTTTTTCTAATTTTTGTTTACATTGATTTTGTTGCAGCACAATTCAAGTAACTATGACTGTTATAAAGTACATTCCTCAGGTTGGGATTCTTTTTCAAATTTATTTGTCTTCTTTTTTATCTTTTGACTGTTATTGACATCATTTTTTTAAACTAAAATTTCATGGCAGAAACTAATTTAAGTATCAGCTCCCAANTACTAATGAACCTATTCATGTTCTTTTCTGATGTCNTTCTAGTCATTTCTACTTAAAATTAATACTTTCCTGCTAGTGATAGAAAAACCAAGTTATTAAACATAAGGAGTCAGATGGCAGAGGAAATTTGGAACTCAATTCTTTCTCTCTATTCNTGGTATCCTCTAATAGTTTAAATTATTCCTGTAGTGATAGTTGAAGCACCATTTTCTATTGTTCACATCGTTCACAATTTGGGCTTTAGACATATACTTCATGTAAAATAATTGACTGGTTTGGAAAAGTGAGCTATCGTACTGTCCTAGACCCCTTCCATTTAAGTGGAAAATGTAACTGATCTAGCTCCAGATCTGTAATAATAAACTCTGAAAACTTGAATGGATTGTTTCTTCGATGAAATGGGCCTTATTTATCTCTTTTGTGTGAGTGCATTATAACAATGAATTAAAGGAAATTATATATCATCATTCATTTTCTAATCTCTCAACAGAGTCAGGCCTGACTTGCTTTACATCCTCTCGCAGTCCATGTAATTATGTTTCTTATGAATGTAGGCAGTTATGAACTTCCTGAGAAAAAGTACTGATGGCTTCAGCATTGGTAACATTCTACTTGATCTTTCTGGAGGAGTAGCAAACTATGGACAGATGGTTGTGCAATCAATAGATCAAAGTATGTCATTACTCACCTCTGCTAATGATATTTCTTGTCATTTGATTATATATTTTCATATGAACTTATTTTAAATCCCATCTTTCTAGATTCATGGGTCAACTTCTACGGGAATATAGGAAAAGTGTTACTATCTCTGGTATGGGAAGCTCTCTTGAGGATTCTTTTACTTCTTTCTTGCGTTATAATTGTTTTTTTTTTTCTTTTTTTTTTTTTTATATATTTTGCATGCAGTTGTGATTCAAATACTGATTCTCTTTTTGTTTTGTAATCTTTATTCTAATTTTGAAGTTATTTTCCGTTGAAGATTGATTTCTTTTTTATTCAAAAGTGATGGCTCACTACTTAGTAGATGCATGTATTGAGAAACCAATTTTTCATTTTGCATAGATCTAGACGGAGCTTGTGCCTAGTAAATTATGCTTGTTTATTAGGCCAGTCATACACTGTTGAGAGAGGCTTTTTTTGTGACTTTTTTTTGTGCAATACTAACTGCAGGTGTCTGTATTCTTCGACATTATCTTCATTATTCAACATTATATTCTTTATGCTGGAAACAAATCCTCCAAATCGGATACCACTACGGAGCATGAAGATCAAATCAGAGAGCACCTTGTCAGACCTTCTGATCAATCACCACCAGAGAATGCGTAAGATACGATTTGCTTCATTATGTATATTAAACTTCCTACTTGTTGATATTTGTGTCGAAATCAAATTAGGATGTTTTTATTGTCCCATACATTAGGTACACTATATTACTGGGAACTTCAATAAGCAGTGTAAAAGCTTTAAGAATTATTGTCGTGTATTCTTTTATACTACTTTGTATCATAAAGTTACATATGATCAAGTGACTAGCATGATATTACCAAGCTACTGAATTTTCTAGTGGTGTTTGTGGCTAACGATCGAATGAAAAACAGATGCAGTACCCAAATAACTTCACATCAAAATTAAGTTTGCAAAAACCAATTTCATTTAAATTTGATGGTAATATAATAGTTTTGTTTATACTTTTTATACATAATACTATGCTCACGTTGAATCAAACGATACCTCTACTATAAGGAAGATGCCCCCATTTAAATAGAATGCTTTGTGCAGGAGAAAGCATAAATAACATTCTACCAGAAATTTCTCTGAACGAAAAATGCAAGGCATGCATATCCAATTTTTGCTGGATGCGTAGATTCATTTGGTGAGATCCTTTCCATTATTTACCTTAATTTCCCTCTTCCTTTTTCGTGAAAATGATGATATTTAACTGAACAAAATTTTCACTCTGTCATATTAAAACAATAACAAATAGAACTTTTATTCCATTATACTTCATTACAGTTCATTTCAATTCATCCCTTGTTTTTTCCAACAATCAAACCTGCTACTTCTTGCACCTCCTCTCATTCGTGGCACACCTACTCTTCTCATTGGCTCATTCCTGCTGCACATACCTTGACACTATCCTTCAAGCATGGGAACAATATACATTGGAGAAATCATCTCTGCACTGAATCATATAACATTGTTATGATTCTCTTTAACGAAGGCGTGAAGATGGATGAGTGGTGAACGACTGAAGGAGAAGGGAAATTTGGACAATCTGCAAAATATGTCTGGATACGAAAAATGCCTTCCAAAAATAATATTAAAAAAAATTTCGAATTGATTGTTTCAAAAATTATTTTCTGGGTTCGGAAATATTTTCAAGAATACTTATTTCGGAAATCGTTTATATGTTCGAAAATACCTTATAAAATAGCTATTCCAGAACATAAAAAACTTTCCGGAAACGGGGTGGTTTAAAAGATATTTTTGAATTTGGGAATACTTTTCAGAACACTTGTTTATTTTTTTTATACCTTTCAGGTTGAATATCAAATATCCAATTCAGAAAATATGAAAATAGAGGTGGAGTGAGGATTTTTATCATAATTTAATGTGTGGTACTTTGGGAATTCTTGATTTTGTGGTGGTGCAGGAAGAAGAAACTGGGGTGTAGTAAGAGACACTATATTTACATGTTAAGATTGAAAAACAGTTCGGCCTCATTCACTTTTACTCCTCTTTATATTTCCTAAATTCTACTTCTAGCACTTCCACAATTTCTTTGTACACACCCAAAATTTTTCAAAATAACGTTTTTACCTTCTGAAAAAGGAATTTTCAGAATGAATATTGCTTAAATTTTCTGGATAATGCTTTTTGGAATTTTTGTACTCAGATTCCTATAACAAAATGTCCATAATCAGGTTTCGATTGTGATAGGTTTTGATTGTTTTTCAATGGTAGAGTCTAAATGAATTCTATAATGTATTTAAAAAATTTAACATATTTCATATTGTGTATTTTAAATACATTCTAAAATGAACAATCTAGAATATATTTAAAAATCATTTTGAATTGTATATTTTAAGATGTACTTTTGGATCTGAAAGTACATTCCAAAATTTCATAATCTAGAGTATATTTAAATAATTTTACACATTCTGAAATTTGAGATACGTTTCAGAATGCATTTTGAAATGTGTTTAGAAAAACACGTTTAAAAAAACATTAATATTCAATCATAGATTGTAACGACTAACTAATATGTGTTCTCGTTGTAACAATCAACACAATTTGTTTATTTATTAAATTCATGTTGTAGCATGTTCCAAATAATTTCATGATAATTATCATTTTCATTACATAAAGATTTTATTAAACATGTCATGGCATGTTAGACTATACATGATTTTCTACAAATTTTAAAATATGATGCACATGCACAAGTTAGGGAATGATTAGTGGAATATAAGCATGTTATGTAAAACCTACACAGATAAGAGTATGAAAGAAATAGGCTATAACTAATCTTCAAGCAAGATATGGAATTATGCAAAACATACTAGTATTTGAAACATTAATATTTGTGTCATACCAATATACTTGTTCAAAAGCAAGGACTTGGACCACTGATTTTGTTCTACATCGCATAAAAAAGTTGGTCTGAAACAGCATCAAAATAAATGATAAAAGTGCGGATTTCCATTGGAGAAAGCTCCACCTTTAGCTCTTTTGGATCAACGGGTCCTCCTCTTGAAACATGTCTATTTCCATTAGAGCCTTCTACTTTCCAATGAAGTCTTTTTTTCTCCATCTCTGTTCTTTCTTGGTTGGCAGATAAGTTCATCTCCTTTACCTCTTTGATCTATTTTTTAAGGAAAGAACTTGAGTTAGAAATCAAGCTAAAAAAAGTGTAAAAAACAATTTTATACTCTCATGAAATGAAACCTATCACTTACCTTCCTCCCAGGGAAGAGCTTTTTCAGCTCCACAGTTGCCGTTACAGAGAGATCCTTGTCTTCTTCAATCTGTGTGCATTAGTTTGATGGGCCAAGAAAATGAGGGACCAAAGCATGAAGCAAATTAATTTTCTATTAACTATTAATTACAGTAGAAAAAGATTATGAATAATCTAATGAGCTTAAAATTCATAAGTAAAAACCATGACGTATTTATTTAGTTGGCAAACAATCACCATGGCAGTAATCCATTCTACACAAAACTTGTGCAAGTCTTGGAACAGTTTTCTCCAACACTAATAGGTTCACTGATTTATTCCAACAAAACTGCAATTATTATTTTAGAAGAAAACAATGCATTCTCTCCATTCATGTATTAATCAGTGCACTTTATTTTCAATCCAGAAAAATCATGAAATAAACATACAAGAGCAATGGTACCAATAAAACATTACAACTTCTCTTTTCAAATCTTAAGTCAAAGAAAAAGTCGAGAGAAATACTAAATAAGATGAAGTGGATATACCTCATATAGATGTGCTAGCCGTAGAAGAACCCTCCCATCTTCAAGTTCCTGCAAAGTCCAAGAAAATAGATATATTAGAAGCCATAGAATTTTAACACAACAGATTTCATAAATTGTTAGGAACCAAGAGGTTGCAAAATTGAAGGTCTATCTAGAAGGAAAAGAGATCATTTAGTGGGGTAAGGTGTTATTGTTATACAACAAGTAACACGTGTTATGGTTTCATTGATTAATTTCTCAACCCTTTAATTCTCAGGTTTCAATTTGTACTGCGAGTTCCAGAAAAATTTATGGAGTATAGTTTCTTATTGTTTTCATAGCCATCAGTTGTTGAACATTGGTTATATCAGTAATGTGTATTCGATTAGTTATAACAAGAAGGTGAAAGAGATATGTATAAATTATTTTTGGTGAACTGAATGTTCCTTGATTTCTTTTTCTCTATGTCTTTCTCTTTCTCTCTGTTTCCACCCTTCTGATCTTGATGGCCTAACATATGTGCACTTCCTCACACACAGCACAAAGAAAACAAAGTTTTGATACCATCATTGTATTAGCCCTGTAAATTCAATTGTTACTGAACTAATACTATTGAGGATAAGGAAATCCCTTTAAGCTGAAGACATATATACCTGTAATGTTATAATAGCTATATTATCAGGTAATGCGTAAGAAGAATCTATTCCTGAAAATGTTAATACATGGGAATTCATCCACTCATCTTTATCATCCTGCACAATGAAATAGACCTTTAGTACCTGATACATGATATAATTCTAAATGTTCAAAATTTATCAAATAAAAAGTAGATATATGTTCAAGAATGTCGAATATAGTAAAATTAGGTATATGATAAATCTTCCTTGTATAAAAAATACGTATAGAGTAATGTAATTATAATAATGAGATTGTGGGTTAAGCCAAATATAAATAAATAGTAAAAATAACATAATTAACATAGGAACTATGTTTCTCTAATTAACATAAAACGTAATATATAAGTTAGTGCATATAAATCGTATGTATCAAACTCTTTACAAATATAATCAATTCTCGGTCTCCGTAAAGACTTAATGAAAATAACTGCTAATTGATCATTTGCGTTGACAAACTCAGTCTTGATGTCTCCATATATAATCTTTTCTTAAATGAAATGACAATCAATGTGTATGATATGAGGAAACAAATTAAAAAATTAGTTGTTAGTTGGGTTGTTAGGGTTGAGTGAGACTTTCTTTATATAGTGGAGGAGGTGTTTGTAGGTGGGATGGGTTGGGGTTGGGGAGGGGGAGGGGGTGTGCCGGGGGAGGGGTGCGAGGTGGTGAGTTGTTTTTGGATGTCTAGAGAATTGTTGATAGGATCATTACCATCATGTAAGGGAGCTTTGTCCCTTGGAGGCATTCTTGCTATCCTGGGTGCTTAGAATCAATAATACCATATCTTTTCGGTAAGCTTTGGTGTTTTATAGTAGTTTTCTTGGCTTTCTCTACCTAAGAACCTAACAAATTTTCCGGATAGAGGAAGATGTGAAAGCATGGAAGACAAAGTAAAGTACTTTGGATAGAGGGGCCATCAAACAAGGAAGAGCCATGACAGAAAAAAAAAAAAAAACAAAGAAGACAGTATGCAAGATTTAAGGGAAATCGTCCAAGAAATAAAAGAAATGCTGCAAGAACTCATGAGTCATGGGAGGGGCTTAGAAGGAAGTGAGAAATCTGTCATGAAATGAACGAAAGAGGGAAAAATAGGTATGGATGCTGAGAAAGATAGTATGCAAAACTATGCCAACATGTGTACAAGGGCAGAGATGATAAAAGACATGAGACTCAAATCTGGTGCCAAATATCTGTCCTGAACTCTGGTCCTGTGAACAGAGTTTTTGGTAAAAGAAATAACATAATCATGAGAACGAATTAGACTACTAATGGTTAATAAATTAAAAGGGGTTCCAGGGGCATAAAAAACACTATCAATGGTTAAAGATGGAAAAAGATTAATAGTACCAACATGAGATAAGACCCTAGACCCATTTGTAATCGTAGGCAAATTACCCGGAAGAGGATAAAGAAGAAAACTAAGATTTGTTACCAGTGATGTGATTTGTGGCACCTAAGTCAAGAACCCATGGTCCAAGGGAAGAAGGTTGAGTTAGGCCAAAAAAAATAAGATGTGCGTGCAACAGAAATAGTTAAACTAGTGTTCTGATGATCCTCATATCATTTAAAAATTGAAAAGAGTAAATTGGTTTGCACTATTAGAAGAAGCAGCAAAAGATACCACAGAGAGAGAAAAAACCCTAGAAAACCAAGGTTTTCTAGTCAAGGCAACAAGCATAGATCCTGAAAGAGGAGAAGGAAACGAGCTCAATGCAATTGATAGCTGCCCAACTAATTCGATCCTATCTAGAAAAAGGTACAATCATTTCTGAATTTGGTTCCTCTCGTAACAAATAACGAAAATAAGAGAAGAACACAAAAATAAGATTGAGATGGAGATCCCACAATTTAGCCGATTGATAAGTCAGTGAAGATTTGCCACACCAACACCCTTTGATAAGAAAGTGTTCTATGACAAGGACCAAGAGAATCCTCTCCCAATGAATTCAAAATTCAAATATTGACTATCAAAAGCTTTAGGCTCTAGATACCATGTTGAATAGAGTAAAACTAGGTATAGGATTAATCTTCTTTATATAGAAAATACACATAGGTAATGTATTTATAATAATGAAAATGTAAGCTAAGCCCAAATACAAATGAATATGAAAAATAACATAATTAACATGGCCTATGTTTACTTAATTAACATAAAATGCAATATATCTAACAAAGAAGTATTTTGTTTGCAGTATTCAATTTTACCTTTTCAGCAAAGGCTAAAAGAAGTGGAGAATATATTTCCTGGCCAAAAGTACGACGCCACTTAGCACCCTCGCCTAAGGGGTCTATTCTGTAGTAATATTTGCCTTGGACCTACAACATAGATTGTCAGTGACATATTACCAGTTATGAAAATCTAAATCATACAGCAGACATTTTCCATGAATGACATTAAACAAAATGCAGGAAAACTGCTCCAGTCAAATACATTAACAGCCAAAACTACACACTGCCAAAAATTTGGGTAGGCATAATTTGTTGACAACATTGGGAATAAATCCTTTTTAGAAAGCAATTGAAAATTGACAAATTTCTTTCTCATTTATATATCAATTAAACATTTCTAAATGTTAGAAAATTGTTTCTAATATTCTTGATAGAGGAGAAATTGCTCCTAGATAGAATACAAATACTTAATAATTGAAAATCCTAATTTATAATGAATATAATCTATTCCTACAATTTAGAATCAATGATTTGTACAAAAAATATAAAATATACTTTCCGCTTGTTAATCCTCCTAATTATGAAATGTAATTAAATATCCTAATTATGTAATTAAAACTTTATAAGCAAATATTAACTGCAACATAAATCATAGAATTCTGACACCCCCTCGAGTTGGTGAGTGGATGTCATTCATTCTCAATTTGCCAACACTAGACTGAAATGTAACACCACTTAGCCTTTTTGTCAATACATCTACAAGTTGGTTTCCAAAGGATACAAATGGTTGTGGTGTTACCCAATTTCTCCTTTTATGAAGTGTTGATCGACTTCAACATGCCTAGTTCTATCATGTTACACTGGATTATGTGCAATATTTATTCCTAACTTGTTATCACAATACAATCTCACAGGGTTCTTCCAATCAATATTCAGGTCTTCTAAAATTATCTTTAACCATAGTATTTATCAAATCCCTAAGGCCATGGCTCTAAACCCTACTTGACCTTGCCACAACATTTTTTCTTTTGCTCCTCCAATTGACTAAATTTCTTCAAAGTGCAATATCCAGAGATAGATCATCTATCATCTATAGAACCTGCATAGCCAGCATTTGTGTAGACTTCTAAGATCATCTCATTCCCCTTTCCAGGAGTTTCTTTCAAGTACTATAGAATGTGATAAACAATTTTGAGATGAGTCTCCTCTTGAATTACGAATGAACTAACTTAGAACTCCTAGAGAATGGGCAATGTCGGGCCTAGTGTGAGACAAGTAGATCCATTTCCTAACCAGTCTTTGATTAGATTTTCTATCCACAGCTACATCTTCAATTGTTTCACCAAGTTTGTGATTTTATTAAATAGGTGTCTCAATTAGTTTGCATCCTAATTTATCAGTTTTAGCCAATAAATACAGCACATATTTTTGTTTGGAGAGGAAAATACCATGATGGGAATGAGCCACTTCAATGCCCAAGAAATATTTCAATCTACCTAACTCCTTGATTTCAAATTCCGTTATCAAACATTTTTTTAAAGCTTCCATTCCTACCTGATCATTTCCGGTTAGAACTATATCATCTGCATACACAATTAGTGCAGTAATTCCGCTGAAGATGAATGCTTAATAAACAATATACGGTCACTTTGCCTTTTGCTTGTACCCACCCATGATCTTCATTAATATAATAAACCTGTGAAACCATGTTCTAAGAGATTGTTTCAATAGATAGAGTACCTTCCAGGGTTTACACACCTTTCTCTCCTCGACTTTAAACCTAGGTGGAACCTCCATGTAAAGTTCTTTCTCAAGATTGACATGTAGAAAGGCCTTTGTAACATCAAATTGTTACAAACTCTATTTATAGTTATTCATAGTTAGCTGCTAGAGACAATAAATTCTAACTATATTCATTTTTGCGACAAGTAAAAAAGTTTCAAGATAGTAAATCCCATATGTTTGAGTACTCTTAGCTATAAGCCTAGCCTTATACCTTTCTAATGTCCCATCTGCCTTGGATTTAATAGTGAATACCCACCTACATCCGACAAGATTTTTTCCTTTAGGTAGATCCACTAATTCCCAAGTTTTGTTCTTTTCTAGATCAATCATTTCAACCTTCATAGCATTTTTTCGATTATTACTATCGAGTGCCTCATCCATAATTTTTGGAACAGTGACAGTATTTAGATGATCAAGAAAGCTTTGGTGACTACGGGATAGTTTGTCATAGGACGCAAAGTGTGACAATGGGTACCTTGGCTTCTGAGTACATCCTCTAACACCTTTCCGTACTGCAATTGGAATGTCCCAAACTTCAATGGTTAGCATATTCTATTCTTCATTAATGTCAGGTATTTTAGGCATAGATTCATATTCATGGACTTGTGATTGAATAACAGAACTTCTCCTTCACGAGTATACCTAGAGTGGATGGGTAACAATGAGTTTTCTCTCCAGTTATTTTTGGTGAAGCAACATAATTGACTACACGCAGTAGATGGTGAAGTATTAGTTTCAATAGTGGTGGTTGAATAACAGACCTTCTCCTTCACGAGTATACCTACAATGGATGGGTAACAATGAGTTTTTTCTCCAATTATTTTTGGTGAAGCAACATGACTAGACTCAGTAGATGGTGAAGTATTAGTTTCAATAGATGATGAGGTGTTAATGGGACTTAATTTTGGAAGAATGAGGTCTTTTTGTTGAGAATGAATTATCCTTATCTTCAATACACGAGCTTTTTGCCTAAACATATTTTTATCAAATTTATGTTTAACTCAACCTCACAAAACCAGCATGTAAAGTAAAATTGCATCCCACTCATTATAATTCAGCCTTATTCCTAGTCAATGTGGGATCTTTAACACATATCCTCATTATGAGGAAAGAACATAGGATTATGTATTTGTGAGTGGTCTAAGATAACAGTGGCATAATAATCCCAAAGAACTTGAATAGGATACGCTTTAAGTGACTTTGATACCATATCAGAAAACTGTTATCATATTATTCATTGAGGAGCAATTGGTTAATAACAGAAAATCCTAAGTTATATTGGATATAATCTATTCCTACTATTCAGGACCAATGATCCTATACAATAGATATAAAATATAGCGTCAGCCTATTAATCC
Source organism: Vigna radiata var. radiata (assembly GCF_000741045.1). Taxonomy (NCBI): domain Eukaryota; kingdom Viridiplantae; phylum Streptophyta; class Magnoliopsida; order Fabales; family Fabaceae; genus Vigna; species Vigna radiata. Next base: position 4,145,887 of record NW_014543262.1, on the reverse strand, counting down.
TCTTAACTATGGAATGTGATTAAATCTCTTAATTATGCAATTAAAATTGTATAAGAAAATATTAAATGCAGGTCATGGGATTTTGACACTAAATGCAAAATTATGGCATTGACATTTTCGTCAGCTTTAGCAACAATTGGATTGACATTGATTTGTCAAACCTTTTTCTGCCATCAGCATTTTAAGACCCATTTGAGAGAAATTGTCAGCTGATAAAATGAGAATATATACTCAAAAATACACATCTAACATTAATAAAAGAAACAAACAACTAAATAACATAAAAAATATGCATGAAATTCTTACAGTTAGACCCCTGCAATCACCACCAACACAATCGGTTTCATTTAGAGCCTCTGCAACACCTTTTGAATCATCAAGTAGTAATCTCCTGTTTATGAGAAGAAAGAAATTTGGTTAATCCTTTAAAAATAAACAAAAATACAATGACAGAATCAAACAGTGAAAATAGACACCCTCAAAACAAGACTTAAAAAAAAGGGGTTGCTGCTGGTTGCATGGTAAGGGGTGGGAGTGGGCAAGCAATCAAAAGCAATGAGAGGTCTCTTGACCATTTGTTAGAGGATTAAAAGTATATGAGAGAAGAAAGAAGAAAGGAGGGAACTAAGCGGGAAAAGTGGTTGTAAGTTAGTTAGTAGAGGGGCAGGGGGAGTGATACTATAAATATGAGTCTGTTTGCTTAAGGGCGGGGATTATTCTTTTGTAAATTTGTGTATAGACTGGATCTCTGTTCCAGTGGAGGAAGAGAGGCTTCCTAGAAGGGTGTAATTCTTGTATTCAGTTCACATTATATCAATAAAACAGTGTACATTCAGTTCTGTTTGTATGTGTTGTGGTGAGAGGAGAGAGTTGATCGACTTCTTGACTAAAGAAGTCCATCACCATTGCATATTCCCCGCTAAGTAGACCCTCCTCACCCACTAAGTCACCAATACATTAGACAGGTACGGTTGGAATTCATGAAAACTTCAAAATTTAAAAACAACACACCATGACAGATGTTTTTTTGTTCATCAAAATGCCAAATACTTTAAATCAATTGCACATTTCCTTTATAAATACCAATAAATTTAATAGCATTTTTTTTTTCAAAAAGAAGTATTGAAGAAAACCTAACAAACTATGTAGTACGTTAATAAGAAATGTAATTCACCAATTAAAAATATAAGTAAACAATTATTGATGGCAAGGTCAAACTAGTAAGAATAACAACATTTATTCCATAAGAAAAAAATGACATAAATGACAGAAAATTATAGATTTTAACACCAAAAAAATACTTTTCACAGCTCTTGTGAAAACTTTAGAGCACAAAAAGTCGTGTCAGATCTCAGATGTCCAAAATGTCCAATTTTGACTCACGGGTTAATCCTATCACTCCGAAAGAAGCAATCCAAACTCTAGTGTGAGAAAATGGAGATCGTGATGCTGAATTAAGCAATTCATCCCCACCTCTTAAATGATGAAGACACAGCCAACATGCCCACACTTCAAAAGCTGAAGCAGATAAGTTATCTAAAAAACGTTGCATTCTGCTTCACTAAAGCACCAAATCACTAACTAAATTGTACATCTAAGAAATCTTCCCCTCCTTTCTTCCAAAACATTTTAATTATTAAAAGCTTTGCTCCCTTCTATATGCTCACACACTTTACCATAGATGGAAAAAGACCACATTTCCAAGAAACAAGGCCTTGCAAAGTTCTAAATAGGAGTAGTTTAATTATAATTTCAAGTAACTCCAGTAGAATATCATTCTATTTAACACATCATTTGAAGAACAAAACATACCTGTGGACCATCAGCTCTATTTGTCCATCTTGTAAGCTGGATCCTCCAATAGGTCGGTCCACCAAAACTGAGAATTCTGTTTTATTATCCTCTACGTATATCCCAAGATTAATCTGAAGGATAAAAATAAATAATATTAAGAACCTAAAGAATGGATATAACTTGTGGAATTTATCAAACTCCTGTGCCTTAAAGAAAACAGTCTGAATTATGAAGTGTGGTTGGGCATACATCTCTGCAATTAATTCTAAAATGGATTTGCATGTGGATGACTTACAAAGCTCATGAAATAATGATTTCAATAAGCTAAATAAGTTAAAAAAATGAAGTTTATTATTAGAAGTTTCATAATTTATCATACAAGAACAAACAACAGTTTGCAAGCACAACAGTTTCAGCAATAGCATCCCTGCAGGAAAGAGGGGGAAACTAGGCCTTGAACACCAATGATGAATATAACAGAAATGTTGTATAGGAGTTCACATACAGGATAGTAATTTCCAGCAGCGGGTTGGTTCACTTCCAGATCCCAGTCAGTTCTGTAATCCCGTATCTGCAGAGAGATGAGTTCCAAAAATTTACTTTACAACTGAAGGAAAAGAAATGAAAACTTTTTGCAGATACTTCTATATGCCATCAACAAATTTAAGATCAAATAAAAAGATATGTTGTTTCCATTTCTTGACTTCCATGAGAGAATTATATTTTGCAACAAAACCCAGCATTTGGAAATAGAAAGATGTTGGAATATCTTAGAATATCAATATTACATCTTTCAGAATATTTGAGTATCTGCAAACATATCACATCAAGTCAATATCAGTTTTAGAAATAACACAATCAGTTATTTTATTGCCTGATAGACTCCCTTGTTTCTTCTCTTAGATTCCCACAACCAAGGTCATCTTTGTCGATATTATATCTTCAGAATACCTTAGAGTATCTTAAAAATATCTCTAAGTATCAAACTCTTTATTTTCTAAGTTTCCACGCTTTAGTATTTTATGATCTGATTCTTTTTTCAATTCGGATTATTAGTATCAATCTTCGTTTTCTCCATTCCCTCTCTCTATACCTTAAACCAAAGAATTTCAACAAAAGAATATAATGAAAACTTAAGCAAGGTAACATCTGGTGCCAACAATTATGTATGATCTAAATTACTTAGATGTAGTATTACAAGGAACATTAGTCTGATCTGCATACCCTTTTGATAAAATCTCGCCCGTTAGAATCCGTGTAAAATGTTTTGTTGGTTTCCATAGTAGTTGAAATCTGAGTGGCAACTTCTTTACCAGTTCCATCTTCAATTGGTATAGGGCCAACCTGATATTCCAACATTATCCATAAAATCCATATAAGAATATATCTCAATAGTTATCACGGTATTTACCAGACTACAAAGGAAATCAAACTGTCACAGACAAATTGTAACATGACTAGGAGAATGACACAAATGTAAATATAATAACCAATTATTTAAAGCTTACGATAAACTCCACTTCAACATGCTCTTTTCCTTTGTATAGTCTGTTAATCTGCGGACATATTTGAAGCATATTAATTTCTAATGTCAGGTAAAAAGAAGATAAAAAGTCTCATTCATCAACATTTATTACTATAATTATAGAAAAAATTAGGAGCTGGGGCAAATAGAAACTGGAGTAGAACAGGTACTGATAATGGGATTGGTTCCACTTCGCTAGCCCTCATTCATGAAGTGGGACCTACTTTATTAAGTGTTTGGGCCGATGGATAAGACTGTCTCTAGGCTATTTATGGCAAAATTCATTTATTATTTTGCAACACTTGAGACTGCAAAATAAATTACCAGGATGGCACTAAGGGCATTCCCTAAGCTTTATTTACTCTTTTTGTTTACTTAAAGTAAAAGAACATTAAAGTAAATTGCATAATGTAAAATATTAAGACCTGTTGCACCTAAAATTTTGAAAGTAAGGTGAAGCCATAATTATCATATAGAGGAAAAACTATAATAAAATCAATTGTATTGTCTATATAAATAATTAAAAACTATCATATTAAGATTGTCAAGAAGTTAACATGCAGTTCCCGTCTTCCTTTTTACACACCACATTTTATTTAAATTATTATGTGACCACAATTTCATGTAACTAAATGGGAAAGAAGTTTATTATTATTAATAAGAAAACAATATGAAGATGCTGTTAAAGATGTAACAAGCAAAACACCTGATATATCCATGGATTGATTTGTTGATGAACTTCATCTAGTACCGGTCCATTCAAAACAGTTAATAGAGCCTGAAAATTCAATCGAATGTGACACTTGTTATGGGAATTCGTTTGTTGGATTAGAATATAGCAGGAAGGACTTCAAACCTTTTTTTCATGGTTTATTGGAAATGTGCCATTTGGACGGAAGACATAGGCCCCGGAATTCTGTGAGGGGAATTAAATTATGAAGTTATATCCAAAGTAGAATTGTGAGAGACTTAAGGGGATAAATATGTTTTTAGTTTATCATTTGAAAATAGGATTATGTTCACTTTTAATTCCTGAAAAAACTATCCACTCATTGGTCCCTCCTTTGTGGAAATGTGTCATGTATGGTCCCTATTTCAATAAAAAAGGGAAAAAAGAAGACAGCTTTTGGGTACTAAAAGTGAACATTTCTATATTTACAGAGATAAAAAACATATTGAACCCGTATGACATTGATATCTATGGTCAAAATGTTTATCTACCTGCGGATCCTTTTGATTGGTTCCATTGTATCCAGAATAGTAGAGGTAACTTAGTTTAACCTGTTCCTCAACCTTACATTTCAAAAAATAACATTGTTAATCAAGTTTTACTTCTTTTGCTTTTACATTTTTCTGTCCATGTAAAATTCGAAGCTAAAGAATATATGAAAACATGAAAACAGTAAAGAGAACATCACAAATACAGAGGCATGATTGCACAGATAAAGGTGTTCTAGTGAAAAGGGAATCATGTGGTGCAAAGTGAAGTATCACAAACCAGGTTTCTTCTATTAACGTAATTGGTACACTTCTCTTGATCAGTAGAAAATGTAAGCTTCAAATTTCCTTGACCTACTTCAAATTTAGACTTTTCACTACTTTTATATGTCGCTACTGACGATCTAGTTGATCCTGAAATCAAATAGAAATCATTTCTTTGTTATGAGCATGGAAATTAACTCTTGTAAATTAAATACTAAAGCAATATATATTTGAACCTGTTCTTTTTGCAGTCGAGACAGTGTAGGTGCTAAAACCAAGTGGAGGTACAGAAACTGTAAATGCAAGCCAATACTTAGGTGTCTTAAGTGGATCCTGACCCATATATGCTTTCGCATAGTAGTTTCTTAAGTCTAAATATTTCTCAGCCAGAGGAAGAAGTTGGGATTCTATTTCTGAACCGTTAGAGTCCTGAACTCTAACATTGGCCTCAGTAACCTGAAGATGGTCGCAACATTAGTTACATCTACACACACACGAGTAAGTACTACAATAGTTAAAGAGAAATTTACTAGCCCATTTAAGCAAATATTATATATATTTAAGTGCATTAAAACATCAATCTCAAAAACCTTTAACATCATAATAGCTGCCCTAAATAAAAATCTATTAGGAAGTTAGTAGCCAAGTGTACCAGCAGGCTTTGTTAGCTATATATTGGCAGATTCAACTTAAAACCAATTTGGATTATGCGAACTTTCCCAATACATATATAAACCATACTCCAAGAATTGGGACAGACAATGTTGGACATTCTCAACATCACCCCTCTATAGATGCTTGTCAAACCATGGCAGCCTATCAAAACTAATTGTTATCAATAAGCTTTGATACCATGTCAAATTTCAACTTAAAACTAATTTTTATCAATTGAAGTTTTCTAATAGTTATATATGCTTCACTCCAAGAATTGAGGCAGCGGATATCAGACTTCCCAACATACACGCTTAGTTGGTAACTGATTATGTCAGCTCATTTGATAACTAACATAGTCAGTTGGTGTATTTTACATCTGACTTTTATTAGGATGCAATAGACTAAATAAATATAAATTTGGTGAGTTTGTTTTGGGCATTTTGGGTTTTTGCTATCAAGGGTAGCCATTATAAATGCTCCCTTTTGTATTCAGCTTCACACAGATAAAAATAATAAAATATCATATCAGTTTCTCCAAGAACTTTCTAACATATTGAAGATACATTAATATTTCATGATTGAAGACCACTAGATGAGCAAAAAAGATAAAGATTATGATTATTTTCATCGTTTTAGTTTTAACTTCTCTATGTTCCACCATACACTGAATTTAGAACAATCAACAAATACTAGAGTGACATCACTCACTGGAAATCGAATGACTTCATTCCTCCTCCAACCAAGAGAGTTGTAAACCACAATGACCTAAGCATGGAAAAAACTCGTGAGAAGATAGAATTTAAGAAATAAATATAAAACAATATAACTGATGAAAGGATAACAAAATATGTGATGAATTTTACCAAATTCTTCCCTCGAACCAGATCAACTTCTGATGCAGGACAATAACTTATGTTCAAAAGTGGACACTGTAAAATATGAAAAAGGAAAAAGTATATTGAAAATATAAAAAACTCGAACTTAAATATGATAATAAAAAACTATCATATCTAATAGTTATTATAATCTTTTTTGTGATAAAGGGGAAGGCACAAAGCTCATTTATCAACAGCTAAAACAAAATCAGGTTTGACATGACATACACCAAACGGTAATTGAGCTAAGAAATAATAAAGGATAAGAAATCATTTATCAACAGCTAAAATTTTGAAAAAAAAAAAATTAAGACAAGGAAGAAGCAAGCCATTTCAGCAAATAATACAAATAGTGAACAAACTTAAAAAGATTCTAGATCTTTTACTTGTTGAAACTTTGTAACTGGGTTTTGACATCTAGAATGCAATGGTGATTCAACCAAGCTGGCCAGTGAGGATGAAACCAATTCCTCTGCCTGCAAAAAAACAATATGCCACTAGACGATTCACTAACAAATGGTTATACAGAGTAACTTGAAACAGACTCTGAAACTGCACCTCCTTGTAGCCTATTGCCAACCGTTTAGAATAATCATTGGCAACATGCTGCTTTTCTGTGCCAGTGACTGCATCGTGGTGTTGAGCAATTGCTAAAGCATCAGCTAACGAGTCTGTATTTGGCCCTGAATTCCTTCTCCCCCTAAAAAATTCTAGTTGTCTTGCAGCCTAATAATTTTTTTGTAGAAAGTAAATATCCAAAAACTAGTGGACTAAAGATGATTATTACCTTGTAAACTATAAATATACAAATCATACCAAGTAGTAGCCACTCATTAATCTGACATAGCGTTTGATTGCTGGTCTACTGGTAAAGTATCCTGTCCAGTAACCATTTGCACGATCTGCATAACTGGTATTTTGTTCATGGGTATATGAGGAGAAACGTCATACCATACAAAAATATAATAATTAAGCAAAATGGATTATGAAACAGCTACATATTAAACTCACGGGAAGAAATCATCAGTCTTGATTGGCCAGTACTCATTGGTAGCAAATTTTGAATCAGTATATATGGATGGCGTAGAGTACAGAGCATTAACACGTCCATCCTAAAGTTGAAAAATATTTAACAATCAGAATTCATAATAACAAGAATAAAGACATGAAGTCAAACCACAAACAAATAAATTCATGTATACGAGTGAGTTACCTTGTTTACATAATGAATGAGTTTGTCCAGCTGCCGGAACCATGTATGTGCATATTGATACTTAAAATCAGTTCCCATTGTCCACATGATATGATTTGTTCGAGTTATGTTTGCCTAAAAATAAAATAGCGTAAATAAAAGCAATCAAGGTTCCCGCTATTCCAAAAACTCAATAGCAAAATTAAAATTCATATTCAAGCTTCAAGTTAAGAACATGTCAGTTTGGTTGAAATGGATTTCCATTAAAGAAGGTTGGAAACATCTTTTAAAAGCGCCAACTATAAGAAAATCTGATAGATTATTACATACTAATATTATCTTTTTCTGTTTTTTCCATTTGCTTTAAATTTAAGGTCATGGTTGAGTTCTTGTTTACAGTTTAATTTATTCCTTTTGAAAACTTTGAGGACTGACTCGGTAAAACCCTTTTAAGGTTCCTAGTTCGTCTAACTCTTCCAGATCATCTAATGGTTCAAGTGAGTCTGACTTCATCAGGACATCTTCATCAGTGCTTTTGTCTTTTATAAAAGCATTTGATGACATCAGATTGTCTACTTGCATCCGGACTTTAACTTCCTCTTTGACTCGTATCATCTAAAGAGTCTACATAAGTGACGTTTCAAACTCAGTAGTGAAAGCAATGTTCACATATTTTTCTTGGCTTGTTTAGGTGTGATTTATGGAAGTTATTAAGGTAGTTATGCTGCATAAATAGGAAGATATATCAACAATTTTTTCAATTGAAAGTTGTTGTTCAACTTCACTTAGAGAGAAACTTCAAGCTGTAATTTTTAGCACTTCAATTTAACCACCTTATTTTCTATTGTGATTTTTCCTTATTCTTCCTTTTTTTACCTTCTAATTGTTTATTTTGCAGTTTATCTAATATCATGTTATTGTATGGTAGACGCTTATGCAGCGAAATTGTTTTGAGTTATTCCACAACAAAAACCAATTATGGAAATTGGAACAAGTTGGTAAGGCTAGTCATTCAATTTTTTGGTTGTTGATTCGATTTGTATAGGAGAAATCTTATTCAGCTAGATAGTAAACATATGCCTTAATCAAGACATAAAAATAAAAAAATTTATTCTGATTGGTAATTTATGCAATTATACTACAAAATCTAATGTGTCTGAGTTTTGTGTTCGTAAGTATTTTGTCATGGATAGTAAGCCTGGTCATTGTCCCCATGACAGTAATGATTTTTTACATCACTAAAGATTTGTTTTCCTGCTTTTAGAATACTTAATTATAGCTATCTTGAGCTATAATTGAGTTTAAAAATCCATTGTTTTAACTGGGATTTGATCAATTGTGATAATATGAACTTTAAATCAAATTATGCATTAAAATCATCTTTTTAAACCATGTTAGATGATAGGTGTTCTAGGTAGAGGAAAGGCACTATATGATCTAGTTAGATAAGTTTAATTAGAGAGTCTAGTCTATAGAATTTGCCTAGATGACTTGATAAATCATGTCTGACATGAGTGTTGATGATGTTATATAATTGGATAGATGTTTCCTGAATGTTATATAATTGGATAATGTGTCGAAATGAAAAAAAAAAGAAAAAAAAAATCTGAGATGGGCGTGTGAAATGTATGCTCTGGAAAGAGGTCACACGTATGGGCGGGTGCAGAAGTGGACAGAAGCAGCAAATGAAGTGTGGTGGTCAATTGTGATAATATGTACTTTAAACCGGAGGAAGGCAGTTCTGGTTGCAGTGGTCACCAAAATGAAGGGACATTAGGTGACGGAAAAAGTGACACACAGTGGCTGCGAGTATTGTTCACCCGAAAAAATAGAAAACTGGAGATCAAAGATTGAAACCCTAAACTATGTACCATATAGAATGATATATTTACTAAATATATTGTGTGTGTAATGCAGACCACACAGTATGTATTTATACTAATTTATAAAATCAATTATATAACTCTTAATAATCAGGAATCAATCATCCTAATTTCCTAAAACATGTAACTGTTAATTTCCTACAAATCTGTAACAGCTAATTACATTTAACATTATATAATTGGATAGATGTTTCCTAAATGTTCTAATGTGTGCTTTGTGTAGTTGAAATGAAAGCAATCTCATAAGTCATCTTTCTATAGATGATACAATTCTGAATCATCTAATGCCCTATAGACAATGCAAGCATGGCTGAATTGGAGATTTTTTCAGTGGTTAAGAGAAGCTAAGATCATAAGCTTGGAGAAGAGTTCTTAAAGATGGAAAAGAAAAGATGGTACTATTTTAAGTGAAATAATAAATCAAATTCATTGGGAGATGACTTGAGCCAACATGTTAAGTGGTGGACTTTAACCCAGTCCTACAAAACCAATTTGTAAAATAAGGTTTACACCCATTTATATACTTTAAATTGACTTTATCTCTAGTCGATGTGGGACTTCTAACACTTACATTAATATCTTACGCGAGTTTGGCTCATTGAATCTCCTTGGTGAATTCTCCTCGAAAGACCCAACACCTCTCAATCACTCAATTCAATTTTTAATTTCTAATGATATTCTTGCATCTCAAAATTCAAATAACATTTTTAAGAAATCTGAAGATAAACATGCTGAACTTACTTGCGATAATGCAGCTGCAACAAAGTCATTCACTCGTTCTTGGACATTGTAATCAAACAATTCCATGTTATCCTTCAGGAAGAAGTAAGCAAAGTTTAGCATAACAATGAACTAAAATAGTTATATGTGATAACAAAATTAACAAGTTCTTATAATATTACTTGAACTATCGGTGAGTTATCATTAACTTCAAAGTAAAATCCAGCAGGTGGCTCATAATTTTCAGGGAATGCTCCAGCAAAAATCTGCAAGAACAAAAAGGATACTCAACATAATAAAAGGAAACATTTAATTTAAGAGAAACCAATCATAAAAATACAAAGACTCTTGGTAAGTAAACTTATGTCTAATTCAACCTCACAAAATTATTCCTAGTCAATGTAGGATCTCTAACAAAGACAACCATAAAATATTTAAAGAGAAAAGAAACATATTTCTTGATATTCACCTGGGCTGAAGAGCCAAGGCTCTTACTACCCTGCCAGATAACCTCAAGACTCTTCTCCTTTTTGCGGTTAGCCCTATCTTGGTAGTCTATCCGACCAAAGAAAAGTGAGTCAAAGCCAACCTGCATACAAATTAGAACCAATTGATAACCCACATAGCAAATAATGCTTTTGACATATATCTTCTTCAAAATATATTCATTAGTCATTATCAAAATCATGCTTTGCTCATTATGTATTTTAGAAAGTGTTTATAACATTCCTGCTATAATTTTATTCTTTATTGCATGTGTATCTTGGTATTAATGCTAGGATTATGTATTTAAAAACAATCCCATAGTTATAGGGATTTGTTTCCTTAGAATTAGCTATCTATATTTCCCAAAATAACTACCAAGCTTGTGTATTTATAGGTCCATTGCCCTCATTATTGAAATACAAGAGAAACATATTCTTTCTAAATTTGAGAGTCATGATAAGATTCATTGTTTGAAGATCTATGCCATACTTCAGCTCCCAACAGGTAGGCCTGCACAGCAGAGTGTCCAAAAGGATCAATTTGCCAACCAATTCTAGGAGTCACACCAAATTCCTCTTTCAGAAATTGATGACCAAGTGCAGTCTGATCAATCATGTCTATGTAATGTGTAACTGCTTCATCATGCATAGACATGGCGCCATTTCTGTAACAAGGAGAAAATAAAGGAAAGAAATAGCATCATTCCCTAAATAAAAGACGATTGAAGAATACCATAATGGAGAGATAATTGCCCATAGATATTGGAACCCTCACAAAGGAATTCTTAATCAGTTTGTTTTCACAGTGAAGGATGGCTTTCATTTCACAATTGAAGAATGACTTTGTTGTTAATTGCATTGAAATCTGTAGTCAGAAAGGTACTTACATGAACTCTAGTTGACCCGAACTAACAAGTTTCTTAACAACATCCTGAACAGCTTCACTTTGATCTCTCCACCATCTCTTGAAAAATGCCTGCATTGACGAAAGTGAAAGAATTAAGAAGAAACAGCCAACACGTAAAATGAACATATAGTTGCATGCTACGTTCAAGCATATAAACATTGACAGGGTAGGAACAAAAACAGGAAATGTAGAAGGAATTTAAATATATATGGAGTTGACGCCTTGGTGTTAGACAAATCGTCAAATTTTCTCGATATTCCTATCCATCAATTTCATTAGCTAGTTAATCCTATCACACAGCCGCACCGAGTTGATCCCAAGAGAGAATATTTCACACTAGCATTTAAAGAAAGCCTTAAAAGTAGTCCATATTTTCAAAAACATAGTTTTCCTCATTTTCTTAGTATTCCTATTTGTCAATGTCACGAGCATTAACAGTCTAGGTAATTCAAACTTGTTGTAGGAGCAACATTAATCTGTTGCCACAAGAAGGATGTGAAATATAAATCATGAATTTGGTACAAAAAGTTGCAGAGGAAGGCATGAACTACATAAAGGAAATGAAATGCTTTGCCGGATTGTGTCTTGGAACATCACAGCACTACTTTTAGCCCAAAAAAGCAACTTCAAAATTTCCTCTTGTCACGAGCAGTAGCACTTTGATCCAACAAAGAAACTCAAGAAAACAACATATAAGGGACTCAAAAGAAGCCAACTTACCATCTCAACATAGATAAACTTTCTGTTCTTGTCAGCCAACAGCGCGTGCACCATAGAGTCCAACACATTCTGCACACAAGCGCCCTGCACATTGCAACATAGCAAACAAGACCCTCAACTTGCAATCTTCAGACACCATTGTTCACAAGTTTAGCCAAAGAAAGAGAATTAAATAAACACCTGAATTGAATTGTTAGAACCAACATAGTACTGATCAACGGTCTTCAACCAACCAACATCGTCATGAGTATGAGCTACCAGATGAACATTGAGCTTGTCAGGGACTATACCCTGTGATGTATTGTACACCATAAACTTGGATTGCCCACAGAGGAGTATTTCCAAAAGGGTCAACAAAAAGAGCAATTTTTTCGCCATTAGATGCTGAAAATGAGGAATGGTGGATTCACCCATGAAAGGAAAACAGTTTCAGACGCCAAAGAAAAGGTGAAAAAATATAATTTTTCTTAATTTGTCTGCGAAAATGGAAGATGGAACACCTTCCACTTAGTGATCATGCACAGCGGTGATGAAGCAAGCTCGTCAGAGTCACTTCCATGTGTTGTGTTCGAAGGTTACCAGCACACACCGGTGATTTTATCGGCTCTTGATTTTTTACTTTTTTTTTTTTTTTTTCTTTTTTTACTTTGTGGTAATCAATATCTCATTTTAGTAATCATCTATTCCTACGCTGACTTCGCTTCTAATCTAGCCAAAATAAATGACAGAAAGTACATCATTTTCGTAACAATTTATTAAAAAAGAGTCTTAAAAAACACTGTTAATACTAAAAAATGATGAACTAAGATATATAATGAGTAAAGTTTTTTAATATTCTTTATCAATTTGCATAACACGACTTAATAAATAATTCTATTAAAAAAACTACTAAAAACAAAATCATGGCCCCTTATTAATACAGTCTGGTGCTGATAAAATCTAAAGAAATACTTGTTTATTTTAAAAAAGTTATTTCAAAGGTTAATTAAATAATAATTATTTTAAAAGAATTACTAAATAAAGAACACCATGTTGAATCACATATTAATAACAAAACAATGAGTTTAAAACGTGTATTAAAATATATTTTATCCGTAATCAAATCGTCTGTCAAAATCAATGGAAGTCTCCTCCATCAGTTTTTAGCATTGCTTCATTCGTCTGACATAATCACTACAAAGCATTTTCCATTGTATTTTTTCAATTTAATATTAAATTAGGTTTTAGGATAACTGACCAAATTTAGATAAAGACAAGTGATTTCTTTTTTTAATTTAGATCATAATACATTATATTTTTATTATATATTTTAATTTATATTTTTTCTTTATTCTTAATATTATTTAGTTTAATATTTTTTGTGTCAATTCTTTCTAAACTTAATGTACCTCTTTTTAAAAACTTAGCACAAGTAAACTTTATTAATATTTTTTTTTATCTAATTTTACAATGAAATACATAAATAATTTATGTAGATCTCATATTTTTGCAATGTGTTTTTAATAACATACAAAAACAAGAGTAATATTTTAAGAGAATCTGAATTTTCCAAAAAATTAAAATTACTTTAGAGAATCTGTCAGACAACTCTGTGACCATCCTAAGCCACTGCTGACCAGGAACGATCCTCTACAGCTGGAGATTTCACTAATCCGAGGAGAAGTTCATCTAGCCGTTAATCACGCTCTGATCACAGAGTCATAGATCATCCACCAGATTTCAGTTCCTGTCTCCTTAGAACTTAAGGATACAGAGGTACGAACCTATAGAACAGATCCTGTTCAAGTAAGGTCGTGGCCAAATCTATTTCGTTGAACTATATAAACTATTTTAATTTTTGAAACGTTTTCGATGTGGGACAATTCCGATTCCACAAACATCCCGCATTGCTTGGGTGCAGTGATGCGTGTGTGCCATCATTTAACTGAAATATTTTATTGATAACTGGTCTGGAAACTACATGTCATCATGTCTCTAAATATCATATAAAAGCCTTCAAATTAAGAGTTTATGAAGCATTCAAATCACTCAAACATTTCTAACGTTTCCAATCATCATATATCTTGCATACCCTCAAGTCAATTGCTGATATGTGTTAGTATGCACTTGCTTGTTTAAGGAAAATGATTCATGACTAGTAATTAACCTTAGCTGTTCTGAAAATAATCTCAATTCATAGTTGCGTACCTCTCAATGAGATTCATGGAATAAATGTGTGAATAGGAATCATGTGCTTCTGCAAAAACAGAACATGTCGAAACTTTTGATGCAGGTGCTTGTAGAATCAGAGATTTGCCTCAGAAACAGTTCTCTAGCCATGGATTTGTTCTGGGAAAGACTGCCTTATATGTCGCTAAGGGCTTATGGATTCTCTTTTTCGTATTTGTTTAATATTTTAATGTTTACTTATTGGGACTTCGGCATTATAATTGTTGCAGAATGAAATGTATATTGGCCAAACCAGTCATATTGGTTCTTTCATAAGTCTTCCTTTTTCATCTTTAGGAGTTAGCACTTGGATGCACGAAATAGTAGTTTATTTTGGGGTTAGTTTAGTGGTATACCATCAAAAAAGGGGATCCAAACTCGGATTAGTTCTGCATGAAAATTTCTATAGAAAACTGATACCTATATCATTCAAGGAACCACAGATTCTGTCGCCGCTCAATTTTTGTTTAAAGATATGCACTTTCAGATGAGGAGTTCTGTTTTTGATTTATTTGGGATCCTCAAGTCTTCCATGTGGGTCTTCAAAGAACAATGTCACTTGTTTCAAATCTTGAATTTCGACTTATATGTTGAAAAGTAAATTTGATGATTTTGAAGCTAAATATGAAATGTTTCTTATTGTGTTATTTACCTTCTCAGTAAATATAAAGTGAGCTACTATAGCAGCTAAGCTGACAAATTTTTGTTTATGGCCCTCATTGGCCACTTATAGTTATTGTTTTGAATATGAGATTAAGGTCTCTTACTTAAAGCATTCCAAATTGTCTTGAAGATCAGATGGACTCCCCAGTGATCCTCCATCATCCAAGGTACCTTGTTTACTCTTTCTTCTTCTTGTCGAAGTCGTGTGAGTATGTACCTGTCTAAAGCATTATGACGCTCAAGTCAATAACCGATTGGTTAGTACAAGTTATTGATGTAATGTGCATAATGATCCTAAAGTCATACCTGTGACCTGTATTTATAATAGTTGTGATGGGCCTTTACCTTTCACTGGCCTAATGACGGTCCGATCACACCTTAATTTGCATTAAAGGCTTAATGAGCATTACCACCGATAATCTGATCATATTGTTAGGTGATATTCGGCACGACCTAGGCTTGAGTGGACGACTTGGGTGTTCGGTCTGGGAGAACGACTTGGGTAGACAACCTGAGTGGTCGGCCTGGGTGCTCGATCCCAAGTCAGACCGTATGATACACATAAGTATGGCAGATTGTATAGTACACAAGCTCCCCAAGCCTGAATATGATATTATTATGCGAAGAGGTTATGCACATGCCATTTTTTATAAGGATGGGTTCTTTGGTTGGCTTTTTATCTTTGTGCCCTCTTTGTTGGTTGATTAAGGTGAGTTGTTGGAAGACTAAAACGGGTCATGCCTTTGATGGCCGATCTGGATAGGCTACTGATCCTACTTAAGTGACATGTCATGGAGATCTACGATCATCAAATTATGGTGAGGCCGACTAGGATTTCTTTGGTGAAGATCCACAGTCACTAATCTTCGGTGAGGCTGGCTGGGATTTCTTTAGTGAAGATCCACGTTCGCCGACCTTCGATAAAGCTGGCCAGGATTCCTTTGATGAAAATCCATGGTCACTGACCATCAGCTAGGCCGGCTGAGATTCCTTTGGCGAAAATCCACAGTCACCAACCTCCGGTGAGGCTGACTAGAATTCCTTTAGTGAAGGTCTATGGTCGCCTACCTTCAATGAGGTCAGTTGGAATTTTTTTGGTGAAGATCCACGATCGCCGACCTTCAGTGAGGTCAATTGGGATTCCTTTGATGACAATCCACGGTCACCAACCTTTGGTGAGGCCGAACAATTGAGGCTAAGGTAAGATCGAATAGTTGAGACCGAATACTTGTGAGGTCATGATTGACCGAACAGTTGAGACCAAAGTATAGCCGAACCATTGAGACCGAATAGTTTAGGCTGAACACTTGAGACCAAGTTTTATCAAATACCTATGAAATTTATTTTCTAAAACATAATAAACAATCAGATTTTTTTTTTGAAAATCAATAATCCCCTCCTTTTACGAAAATTTTTTATGGGTGGGAGGAGAAATTTGATAGGTGCGGAAGCCTACCCTAGAAATATATCTCCAGTCTATTCAGAGAGGTTGAATTGGTTATAAAACTAAAAGGACAAAATTTAGCAATTTTTTAAAAAATGGGAGTGTATGAGGAAAATACGTGCATAAAATAAGTTATTGGTTGTTTCTCTTTTATTAGTATCCATTGTGTCTTGTACGCTAAAGCTATGTGGATTATCCTTTTCATGGAACTTGCTATCTGTAAGGGATGAACTTGGGTATGGATTCAATGTGACAGAACTTTCATCCAAGCTTTTCATAATAATAATTTGATTTTACAATAGCTACGGTT
Organism: Vigna radiata var. radiata; assembly: GCF_000741045.1. Lineage (NCBI taxonomy): Eukaryota > Viridiplantae > Streptophyta > Magnoliopsida > Fabales > Fabaceae > Vigna > Vigna radiata. Next base: position 4,129,025 of record NW_014543262.1, on the reverse strand, counting down.
ATAATTTTTTGTAAAAAACCCTCGTTTTAATAGTCACCAGACACAAACCACGCAAAGTTTTACTTATATTTACAAGAAAACATACATTCCAATGGAAACATCATTGGATTGCAACCAGACACAATGCATAGATGCTACATTATTGGATGCTTCGATAATTTGCCATATGATTTTCAGCTTCAGAAACTGTTTGGAGAGGATTAAAGTCAATGAAGAATGTCCGGATCTCCATTGGAGCAAGTTCAACCACCAAGTTTATAGGATCAACAGGTCCTCCCCTCACCACCTTAGGTTCTTCAGTGGAACCTTCTACCTTCCAATTTAACTTCCTCTTTTCCATTTCAGCTCTTTCTTGATTAGCAGACAAATTCATCTCTGTTACTTTATTTATCTGAAAAGGATGAGTTGTTAAAAGGAAACCTATACATGGATACATGATATCTGAAAACATAACCTGGAGTAGTTAGTTATGGCTCTTACCTTCTTGTTAGGAAACAACTTTTTCAATTCCACACTAGCCGTTACTGAGTAATTATTGTCCTCTCCGATCTTTGTATGTAAACAGGCACCAAACAATAATTCATGAATATAGGTTATGTGATGTCTGAATACAGAGCAAAATATGTGATACTCAGGGCTAATAAAAATAATGGAAAAGTTGTCGTACTTCCTAAAGATTCAAATTGATATCACAAATCATTCATAGCTAGATTATTGATGTCTTTGCGTGGTTAAGCTTAGTCTATGGTAGCATTGACAACTGTTATTGATCCCTAACAGTGACGTAAAAAATATTGTTTCCATTGCTTTGATAGAAATGTATACATGTTTGCATTTTCATAGCATAGGTTAAGAGCAAGTAAAACATGTACGTGTCAGAAAATAATTCCAATCATGGTTAAGAATATAAGATTCCAAGCAATCCTTAGAAGATCATTTTGTAAGGGGCAGTTTAAATCTTTCACTATTATCAGTACATAAGTAAAAGAAATTACTATACCTCGTAAAGGTGAGCCAATCTTACGAGTACTTTTCCATTTTTAAATTCCTGCAGAAGTACATAAAAACAATAGATACTTATCAAAGATAAAGATAATGTAAAATCTTAGAGGGAATCTTAAACTCATTCTATTTTATCTCTCAATGTTCCCAATCTTCCTTGCACACCTGGAGGGTTAAAAGAGCAACGTTGTTTGGTAAACTGTAGGAAGAATCTATGCCTGAAAATGTTGATGTAGCAAACTGTAACCAATTATCCCCATCCTGCATAACGAGTGGAAGACAGTTAATCAAATGGTTAAGCTACCACCTTCTCGGGGGTCTCCCTTCTCTTTACCTGTTCTGTGAAGGCCAAAAGCAGTGGTGAATATAACTCCTGGCCAACTGTGCGACGCCACCTGGCACCTTCACCTTTATTGTCAATTCTAAGGTAAAGTTTTCCTTGAATCTGTAAACATACAAACTTGTACTATTAGTAAATTGTAAGTTGGTGATATGATGGGATCCAAATTTCAAATGGATTAGTGACGAGGACCACAAAGTTTCTCGAGATAGAAACATGAGCAGGAATAAAGAAGTTAGGGGAAGGAATTGCAGACCATAAAATAGACAATCTATTTTGTAAAAATGAAACTTTTTGTTTTTAGATATGTTAGAATATTCTAGAAGCTTCAAGTATATTCTACAATGGAATTATTATCTAAAGAGGGCTTTCATTGGACAACATAGGCTCAAAATGCTTGTGACGAATTGAAGAAAGCGGTCTCTCAGTTATCAGTTTTAGCAGTCCCTGATTTTACAAAATCATTCACCCTAGAAACAGATGCTTCTAGCAAGGTCCAACGGTTGTGTTATTACAAGAGGGGAGGCCTCTCACTTTTTAGAGTCAAGCCTTCTCGGATAGAGCCCAACAAAAGTCTGTCTATGAACGGGAATTAATGGCCATAGTGTCCATACAACCACTTTTCAGACTCTCTTCCATCCATTTCTCTCACAACAACTGCAAATTTTATAATATCTTAAATGTTCATTGCAAGCAGACCAGGATCCACACACAAGAAAATGGTATGTATGGAGAGATCAACTAAATAAAATCACGCACTTGCACTTAGTAAGACAACATCCATCTCTCAACAACAAAAGTCAATACAACGAGACCGTATCAGAGCATAAAAAATTTCCCCTCACAAATGAACACAAACAGAAATCATTATGCAAGCAGTTGTAGATGAATTGTTGGAAAGTTTTACTTAACCGTTAAGCCCTCGCACTTATCAGCAATGCAAACTGTTTCATTGAGTACCTCACCTACACCTCTTGCATCATCATGAAGCAACCTCCTAATAAAATATAAAACCAAATCACAAAAACGAGTAAATGTCAATCATTATTCATTATTTCATTATTGAACTTGGCCAATATAACCCACCTATGTAGCATCACCTCCATTTGGCCATCCTCCAAGCTGGAACCTCCAACTGAGCGGTCCACCAACACTGAGAATTCCACACTACTATCTTGAATATATATTCCTAAATTAACCTGAAAGAATAGTGAAAAGCCATAATATTTATTAATATCTATTCGAAGAAAAAAGCAGATGGTCTAAAATGCAGAAATATCTATTTCAAACAAATCAACAAGCTTAAGAAATAAAAAAGAAAAAAGAAAAAAAGCTTGTCTTGCAAGTGAAGCAGAGAGCAAAGATCAATATGAGTGTAAAACTCTGTATATTGGTTAGTTAGTTAGATTAACTACAACTTGTTCTTTACCCTAGTTAGTGTAGCTTCTTTGGTTAGGCAATTACAACTAACTTATAACTGGACCTGTTATAAATGTAGATATTTGTAAACAAAGTCAATGAGTGAATGTAAAATCTTTCAATTCATAGTTAATTTTATTTTCATAGTTAGCAAATATTAGATACAACAACGTGGCATACCAGGGTTGTAGAGTAGTTGCACAGGGTCATTGACAAATATTCTCATGTTTTTAAAGCTCTTAGTACTCTATCTCTTCAAAGGAGGCAAGACCATGGAATTGGTTTTAAATCGGACTCTCAAATACCAAATATTAAGCCATACAAATATCCCTACTACCAGAAGACAGATTGAAAAATTGGTGATAGAGATGTTGGGAAAAGGCATCATTTTCCGAAGTTTAAGTCCTCATGCTAGATCTATTATTTTAGTCAATTAAAAAGATGAGGGGTGGCAAATTTCTATTGAATTTAGAGCTCTGAATAAAATTACAATACCAATAAGAAATCCAAGTACATCAACACAAAAAGACTCCACACAAGATGCACAGAAGAAACACACGAGCTCACTCCCCAACATCCCCAACATCCTCCTAAAGAATCATAACCTGGCATTGATACCAAAAATGTAACCCCATCTAGGATGTCATTGATAATTAACAAAACACTACTACTTAACACTGATACAATGTAGGATGAGATCTTTGGCTAAAAAGTTGAACAAGAAGTTGAGTCCATGCTATTATGGTCCATACAAAATTCTAGCCAAGTTAGGGGCAGCTGCGTATCAGCTGGAGCTTCCACCTCATTCTAAAATTTCACCCAGTACTCCATGTGGCACTCAAGAAAAAAAGTTATACACACAAAAGTCTTAACCCCTGCCCAAAGTACTAACAGAAGGTCATGAGTTGAATTTGTTTCCAGAAGATACTGTGTTGTGTCTTTTATCTCTGTAAACTTCATCTTCCTTAAGTTTTCTGATCCAGTTTTGATAGGTATCCAGAAATCACTAAATAGATGTAAAACAGATTACACAGAAGAACTTAATTAGAAACCACAAACTGTTCTACTAAAATGGTAAAAACAGAAAACATCAAATTACAATTCTCTAGGACTTTCAAGAGAACCGATCTCTCCAAATTTTCCCCTTTTCAACCAACTAAAAAAACTGCCCAAAATAATCTGACAAACAGAATATAAATGATAATTACACAGTACAACTGTAGGAGGTTATAACTACCTGTTAGGAAGTTATAACTACCTGCCTCCTCTATTTCTTCTCACATAAACTTTGCCACTACCAAGTTTCTATAACTACCACAGTACACGAACATAATATAAGCTAAAAATTGGAAAGCGGATAGTGAGTCTTCAATAAAATGAAACATACTGGATAATAATTTCCAGCTATGGGTTGGTTCACTTGCAGATCCCAATCTTGCCTGAAATCTCGAATCTGCAAAACAATTTGTATCAAAGGGAACAAAGCTAGACAATAAGCCATCCCCTCAAGAATAATACAAAAAAGAAACATCGAAAACTAGAGATTGAATCAAGTAACATGGCTTCCCAAACTCTGCATATCTAATAAAGAAGTGATTAAAAAAGAAAAGCGTTCAACACAACACTATAAATAAGTTTGAGAAAAAATAAAAAAACACTGTCCATGATTTTGTCTAGCATGCTTTCCTGCAAATTCTAGCATTCCTTTCCAGCCAAAATCATCAGAGAATAGAGGAGAGCATGGCAACCGTTATTGACAGATGAAACCCTAATTTTGATGAAGAGAAACTGATGCAACCTTTAAGACAAAATCAACTCTCAAAAAATCCCAAATAATCTAATTTCAGAGAATATTTGCCGCAGATCAATTTAAAATAAGAGGATTTCCTGTTTCTAGAACAGGACAATGAACGCGTCAGGTGACAAAGCAAAGCACTTTCAGGTAGGCCAGTGCATTGTCAGACATCATTAGTGTTAAACCTAAATGAAGTCTCTTCGCATTTCATCCACCCATCATGGATCCTATGTGTGTTCTCCCCATTATCAAGATGGGTTCAACTCAGGGTTTTCCTATTAATTATATTGTATCTTCTGCTAGCAAAAGTGTAGAAATTCTCAAATAGGAAATTTGAATAGTTTATCATAATACAAAGGCCAGCAGAGTTGATATACAATCTAATAATCACTTGTATGCATAATTTATAATACTAGGTGGAGAGAAAACAAAACAAACCCTCTTAATGAAGTCACGTCCATTAGAATCGGTGTAGAATGTTTTGTTGGTCTTCATTGTCGTTTTAAATTGAGTAGTAATTTCTTTCCCAATGCCATCATCCACTGGTATAGGCCCAACCTACATACATACATACATATATATAAATTTAAAATGCAACATCTCAAATGTTTCTGATAATTGAAATGAAACAATCATTTGCTCTTCCAGTTTGATGATGTGAAAAGTAACCTACTGTGAACTCAATTTCAGCATGCTCTTTTTCCTTGAATACCCTTGTAATCTGTATATGCAAAAAAAATATTAGACTTCCATGCTTAAGCTGTAAGGGAACAGAAAATTACAAGAGATATAACTTCTAATTTAACTGAAATTTGAGGGGACAGGGGACCCTGCAGGCATTGGGAGTGATGTGTGAATGTGCACATGAAAGATTATTCATATAATAGCTATTTTAACCATATTTTACCTGGGATACCCATGGATTGAGCTGTTGATGCACTTCATCCAATATTGGACCATGCAAGACAGTAAAAGATACCTGAATGCAAACCATACGAAATAAATGTAAATTATTGTCTGGATATAAAATCATCAACCATTCAATGTTTGAAAAGAAAAGTCCATAACCTGGTTATCTGATTTAATGGGAAACGAGCCATTTGGACGAAAGACATATGCCCCCGAAGCCTAAGAAAAATGTAGTTTGCAGTCAAAACATATATTTAACCAGGATCATTAAGAATATTACAGATTAAAGTAAGAAAGTGATCTTATCATAGTTCTAACTAGAAGACAGAGTAAAGGAAAAGCCAGAAAAAGAAACTAAAGAAAATGAGAAAACATGTACACATTAAGTCAATCTTCTGATTGACAAATGCGCTACTTATCTTGCATTGAAAACGGAAAACAAACGGTGGCTCTTTTATTGTTTCTATTTGCTAGGTTATTGAGAGCATATAGGCCCGACTTGAGTATACTTTGTGCTGCATATACTACCCTCTCAACACGGTATTTCATATGGCATAGGGAGACCATGCTATACAAATCAACCCCTTAGAACATAATTCTCTTTTCTCCTTTCACTAAATGGTATGATGAGTATATAAAGCAGCCACCAACCATCTAGGGCAACCTGTCACCAAAAAGAATCCTACCAGTCAGCCAACAGCTACTGGTGGGATCATGAGACTTGTATGGTGGCCAAATCCTAATAAAGAAACCAACCACATCCGAAAACAAAGGGTGTGGCAACAATCAAGTGTAGATGCTGATGATTAGATGATAAGAGCAAAACAAGTCTCCTTTCAGCAACAGATAGGAGAATCTCTCTGCTCTGTTGAGAGCCCAGTCATTTTCAGGGGCTTTCTTTGGCACTGTTGCTATTTTTTAAGCAAATTGGTCAGTTACGATGCTGTTAGGTGAAAAATGTAATTCTTGGCTGTTACAATGCTCTTTAAATTTACCAAACGAAATACTATACCAAAACATGCCTAACAAAGAAATGTCATCATCCGGCTAGGACAACCTGATATATAACATTGCACAGAGCAGAATAGACAACTATATCAATCAAAAAATTCTTCCTACTAACAATGTCATACAAAATTAATAGAAATGATATTCAAATATATAGAAGCCTCAGTATATATGTAACCTGGGGATCCTTCTCAGTCCCATCATTTCCAGAATAATAACTGTATGATTGTTCAACTGATGCTGTAACCTTCAACCAAAAATAAAATAAGAAACTTCAGCATTGCTAACTTTATTCCTTAAGCAAATTGAACTCAGAAAATAATGGCATCCCATACCAGATAACATCTGATCTTGGAGCATATTAAGACTACAAATAGAAAAACTAATAAGCTCATTGAAACTTACCAGGGTTCTACTGTTAACATAGTGAGTCAGTTTTCCCTCATCTGCTGAATAAAGTAGCATTAGATTCCCTTGTCCAACTTGTATGCTTTTATTAGTACTTCCTTCTGGACTTGAAATCTTTGAGATTGTTGAACTATCATCTATGTCATTCAAAGAGTCATAAAGTTGAAGTTAATTAGTATTATCTTTCAGCCCCACTACACTTACACAGACAACAGACCAGGGACAAATAAACAAAGTTAAGAACAAAGCAAGAACATATATCACTAACTTGATTGATCAGAGCTTATCACTGTATAGGTGCTGAAACCAAGGGGAGGTACAGACACTGGAAATGCAAGCCAATACTTGAGTACGTTGCTCCCAGGAGCTTTTCCTCTATATGCTTTGACATAATATTTTCTCATAGTCAAAGTAGCATTAGACAGAGGCAGAAGCTGAGACTCAATTTTCTTCCCATCCGAATCCTGAACAAAAACATGTGTAGTGGAAATCTGGCAAATATGTTCAGTAGTCAGTCACACAAAGCATAAATTAGTGACTAAAGTGATTGAATAGTTATAATTTATAAATATTCAGAATGATAATAACTAAAAGTTGAATCAAAGAAATTTGTTTGAATATCCTATCTGATGTGTATGCACATGCTGTTTCTTTCAGCTTGCTTATTGGTCCAAGTATGCATCAATGCATACAATTAAAGATCCAAGGGGAGTACGAATAAATGAAACAGTATATGAATGCCTATAGATCCCTCAATTATCTCATTCCACCAAACTTGAAGAAATTATCAAAACAAAAGTATGTTTTTCTTGTCATCTTTAAGCCTTCTAACACACAATTAATAAACTTTGTGATCCTTCAAGAGGTAAAACAAAAACTCTAAAGAATAAAATTTGCAAGAGTAAGTGAATTAATATATTTTTCAAGACAAGAAAATGACCCAATGATAACACCCATGTAAATGGAACATGGCAGCAACCACAGATTTTGAAGTGATGGAATACACCTTTCACAGCCCAAACCAAAGTCTGACAAGAAATAAAATAAACAAACTACCAGTAGAACTTACAGGAATTCGAATTACATCTTCCCTCTTCCAAGCAAGAGGATTATAAACAACAATCACCTAAAACGGGAATAAAACTTGTGAGAAACATTTTATTAAGAAAAATTCATATCTAATTATAGTCATGCAAAAAATCAATATTATCCTTACCAAGCTCTTTCCATTAACCAATGTAGTTTCTGAAGGAGGACAGTAACTTATATTAAGAAGAGGACACTGAAAATAGATTCACATAATTTAGTATAATATCAAATGTTCTTAAACTAAGAAGATTTAGGAAGCCTAAGTTAATAAAAGAATAAGTGACTGATTGATAATAGTTAATAGCATATATCAAAAATAAAAAACAGTTAAAAGCAGACAAAAACATTTTCATTGGGATAAATAACTCCTTTGTCGTTCATTTATATCACTTATCAAGAACATAATAAGACAAAAGAAATAGGAATCCTTATCAGCTAAGAAAGGTTAATGTAGAGAAATGTGTAACACTAAATGTATAAGTTTAGATTGACCATGATTCTGTATAAGTATTAAGAGAAAAATGGAGAGAAAAAGAGTTTTGATACCAAATTAAGAGATAAAAAGAAAAATATAGGGAAAAGAAACCTTTGCATTGAAAACTGAGTTTGAAAAAGTAGCTAGCTTGTTCAGAGCAACTACAAATGTCAAGCGGAGCTCCTCTAGCTTAATCTGTGTTGGAAGTCCTACATCGATTAAAAATAAGGCCAATTCACAATATATAAGTGGGTGCAAACCTCACCTTACAAGCCGGTTTTATAAGATTGAGTTAGGGTTATAATCCACTTCTTAACATGGTATTAGAGCAACAGGTTAGAGCCTATCTTAGTGATATTTGATGTTTGTTGGGTCTATTGTTCCACTCGCTATCGGATCACCCATTAATGTCTACGCCCGAAATGTATATACCTCGGCATGATGGCGGTATGTTGGAAGTTCCACATTGACTAGAGATAAGATCAATTCACAATATATATATATATATATATATATATATATATATATATATATATATATATATATATATATATATATATATATATATATATATATATATATANTATATATATATATATATATATATATATATATATATATATATATATATATATATATATATATATATATATATATATATATATATATATAAATGAGTACAAATCCTACCTTACAAGCCACATTTGTGGAGTTGAGTTAAGCTTAAAGTTCACTTCTTAACCTGAATGAGATGCTACTTTTTGGTGAAGACCCTAATGGAAATGGAGATTAAGTAGAAGGTCAAAACCACTACTTTTTGAAGACAAAAATCAACACTATTGAACATTTGTTGGTCACCCAAGCAATACCCATTGGGTAGGATAATAAAAATACCATCCTTGTAAATAACATGGCTGTTCCAAAAAAATTAATAAACTTTCAAAAAACCTTGTTACTCAATTAAATTCACGCGATTAAAAGTCTTCTCTTCAAGTGAAAGTATGTTAGGGAATAACTTGCACAAATTGCTACAAGGTGGACCAAACAAAGTTCAATGTGGGAACGGTCAGATACCCCCATAATCTAATCCCAATAGAGAGGGGATATTTAAAACAACCCTTAATCACAAAGTCAAGACCCAATTGGAGAAGGGAACACCAAGGCAAGTTAGGGGCCGATGGAGAGAAAAGAACATTTGCATCTAGCCGCATGTGGTAGCTTTGATGGCCAGAACTTTGGTGGTGCAGTGCTGACCTAGACAACGCAACTCTAATGGTGAGGTAGCTGGTTCGAAAGCTGACAACAGCAGCGGTAATGGCAAAAATGATGGAAAACAACTGGAAAAAAATTGCATAGTGAAGAGAGGATGCCAAAAATTAGAAAGAAACACAATTTTCAGAAAAACAATTTGGCACCTATCGACAGTGAGTCCATTGTGAGGGAATAGATTTAAGTAGGCTTTGGATAGCATCTAGAGATAAATAATAGTCTCATAATGGATCCTTGTGTATCTCAAGCACAAGGGAAAACATAGAGATGGGCGGCCGAGGACCATATAGTAAAATACATCTAACAAAAATCATTCATCTTTTGTTTTTTAATTGACTACCAAGTCAAACTGTACCAAATAGTAGGTAATTTATGATTGATTCTTCCATAAAAAATTAAAGAAACTTATGCTATGAATGTGGTGCATTGCCTGTTGGAGCTTTGTCACTGGGTTCACCCTATGCGAACTTAGTCTTTGATTTACCAAGGAAGCAAGTGCAGATGCAACCAACCTTTCTGCCTGAAAATTAAAAAGTTGTATGCATAAGTTTATGTTTATGATATCAATACTAAACGAGAATATTATTAATATATACCTCTTCATATCCCAATGAGAGTCGCAGTGCATAATCAGAAGCAACATGCTGTCTTTCTGTGCCACTAACTGCATCATGGTGTTGGGCAATTGCTAAAGCATCAGCTAATGCATCAGTATTTGGTCCTGTTTCATTCCTCCCTTTAAAGTACTCCAATTGCCTTGCTGCCTAAACGTCAATAAAAGAAAAGCAATAAAGATAACCCAAACAAGAAAACTGAGCCTTTAGCTCACAAGCACTTAACAAATTACTTCATAAAGTAAAATAGATCAAAATTTTTACCTGATAGTAAGAACTCATCACTCTCACATAGACCTTCAAACCTGGCCTACTTGTAAAATATCCAGTCCAATATGCATTTGGGTGATCTGCGTACCTAAAATGTTGTGTCTTGAATTTAAAATTGGATCTTTAAACTATGTGGAAGCTTTAAAGTGAAGGAAGAGATGGGAAGGGAAGTAAATGAAGGTGGTAATCTTCCTATTTGTCAAGATCCAACTCTCGCAAAAGTTTATGTTACTGTTAGAATGAAGTTGCCCATATTTAATAGATCTTATCACATGCATATAATACTGAGAAGCTGTTATTGAATACTATTTCTTAGTTGATCAAGTCATTAATTTCTGCAAAATTGGCCATCAGAATTAGCATCAGATTCCATTGTGTGGAACGTTGTACAAATTATATTATAACTATATATGTGTGGACTGATTATTGTTGGGTTTGTTATAAACTTTGTTGTAATTAGAAGAAATATATATAGAATCTTCTTAATTAGAAAAAATATCTATAGAATTTTCCTAATTAGAGAAAATATTTGTAGGACCTTCTAGATTATTTTTCAGTATATTATTTCCTTATTTCCATGTTTTAGAAGATTAGATTGTTAAAAATAGAGGTAAGGAGAAGGAAATAGAGATGAATGAAAATAATAAAAGTTATTCTCTTTCTCAAGATGGTATCAAAACTCTCAATCTTGGGAGCTTCGTTTTCGTTGCAACAATAGCCACTGCCATAGTAGTCTGGCCACTACGCCTGCCGCTGTAGCCGATTGGGGTCATTGATATAGCAGAAAGGTGCATAAGTCCAACGAACACAACACCGAAAATCGCTTCGGGAAAGAAGCTGCCACGTGCCACCACCGTCGCCGGTGCGTGTAGCCCGTGTGCCTAGCTCTGGCGAGACTCACTTGTCACTGTCGCCATGGAAAGGGTCGCTGAAGCCTCGTGAGTCCGTTCCATGGGTTGGTGAGGTCCAATTTGGCCTAGATTTGAGTAGATATGATTTTTTAAGTTTGACTCCTTTTTGCCGGTGTAGCCCACATGTCGTCGTCATCTCGAATAGGGTTACCAGAGATACTGATTGCGTTCCAAGCCATGTTTGAAGTAAAATTATTCCTTTAGGTCCTAATGATCTTCCAAATGTGGTGGGTGCCTATCAGTTGGATGATTGGAATTTCTTACAATGGAGTCAGTACATTCGAAGGATTCTCCAGGGACGTTCAAGACTAGATCACATAGATGGAGGAGGGTCAGGACTAGACGACACTCATTTTCCAATTTGGGACAATGAAGATTCACTAATTATGACTTAGATGTGGCATTCCATGATTCCTGAGATAAGTAAAAATTATATGTTTCATTCTTCTGCCAAAGAGATATGGGATGATTTACAGAGTACTTTTTCATTGAAAAAGGATTTTGTTGCATGTTATGATTTTGAAAGCAAGATATTTAATACAAAATAGGGCTCCCTTTCTGTATCAGAATATCATGGAATCCTGAATGGACTTTGGATTGAATTAGATCGGTACCAAACAATAAAGATGTGTAAAACAGATGCAACCACACATGTTGAAGTCGTGGAAAAAATCATGAGTACTACCCAATCCAAGTACAAATCTTAGGAAAAAAAAATTACCATCCCTATCAGAATTATTTTTTACGGTAAGAGGGGAAGAAACTTGAAGAGTTGTCATGCTTGATAGGAGGATCTTCAACACAGGCTCTGCCATGACAACCAGAAAGGGAGTCCAGAAGGGAACAAATGTTGGAGGAAAATCGTTTGAAAAAGATCTCAGCCCCTTATAACTTGTTTGGCTTAAGCAATTGTTTAGAGAGTTACAATTTGGAGATATCACTCAAATAACATTTATATGTGACAATAAGACGACTATTCATATCAATTATAATCTTGTCTTTCATGAAAGAACCAAACACATTGAGATTGATTATCATTTCATTCAAAAAAAGATTGTATATGTAGACATCAAGACTGAGTTGGTAAACTGAAATTATCAATTAATAGATATTTTCACTAAATTTTTTAGGGGACCGAGAATTGATTATATTTGTAACAAGCTTATGCATCAGCTTGAGAGGAAGTGTTAGATATATTTCGTTTTATGTTAATTAGGGAAACATAGACTTTTGATATTGTTTGATATATGTTGATATTGTTTTTAACAATATATTCTATTTACCATATTTATGTTTGCTTGCCATATATACTTGTATCATTCTTCATTAGAAATATATTATCCTATGTGTGTTTTAGACACAAGAGAGATTAGTCCTATATTTAGTTTTACTATATTCAATAGAAAAAAAGGTTTAATTTCTTCCTTTTGTTCGTTGGGAGTTAAAGTTAAAAGAACGGGAATTGACATTTATCTCTGTTATTTAATTTAAAATAAGTTATTTACCTTTCTTTTCACTCATTAAAAAGCTCCCAAATAGAAGGTTGTGACTTTCCACCTCTCTTCCCTTCTCCTTCCTTACCTCTAATTTCAAAGATAAATTTAGAACATAAGTATCATAAACTCACGGGAAGAAATCACCAACTTTAAGGGGCCAATATTCATTAGCTGCATGTTTTGCATCAGTGTAGATAGATGGTGTTGAATATAATGCATTGACACGTCCATCCTAAGAGAATGTAACATGATGTGCAAGTACAAGTTGTAATTCCAAGGCCCAAAAATCAGTAAGTCTCATCAATGATACGAAACAATAACTCTAAAGAAACACTTTAGACAAAAACACAAGCTAGATTACCTGATTAACATAGTGAATGAACTTATCCATCTGCCTAAACCATGAATTAGCATATTGATAACGGAAGTCTGTACCCATTGTCCACATAATGTGATTTGTTTTGGTCACATTAGCCTAGAAACAGGTAGAAAATTTATTTTGTATTTTCCATGATATACAAATACTCCATTTCAAACAACACAAAACCAACTAAAATATATGAATAAAAATAAAAGGTTTACTCTCAGAAATATACCGATTTGTCAAGCTTTTCAAAGGTCGTGGTGTTATAGATTCTTGAAAAAAGATAACTTGCAAAATTGTATTAAGACTTTAACTTAAGGCTACAAATTTTCTTTGGTTACATCTAACAAAAGTACAAAAGATGGGTGTTATAAAATTAAAATGGGTAAATGTTTTGGTTAAAGGAAAATTGTTACAATTAATAGAAGCCGGATTCTTTTTAGGTAATTCATATTCTTTATCGTCCATGCCTTACGTAGAGTGATGAGAAAATATGTTGAGTTACAAGGAGATATTGTAATTATTAAAAGTGTGCTGATCTAAGATACTAGAAATCATTGTAATCATTACTCTAGAGGGTAGAGGTCTCTGCATATATTGAACTGATTTACATTGAATCAATTCAATCAAGGTCTTTTTTCCCCTTATATAGCTAGCCCTTTTCAAGTTGGTATAGATCTCCCAATCTTAGGGGCTTTGCATCCGCATCTTACACATTGTCAGCTTAGTTACAACTCTTTCGTTTTAGCTCAAAATTTTGCTCATGACCTAATTTGTTTTGTAACTTTTTTTTCTCGCATTGTGTTTTTAAGGATAGTGCTACGAGGAGGATTATTAGAATTGTTAAGGAACAAGGACAGTCATATTGCCTTACAAAATTGGGAAGTGTTGTACTTTACTTAAGAACCTTTGAAAAATTCCTTGAATAATTGTGAACCTAACTTTGATGACCAACCTATTGCTTTGGGAAAACGAACACGGTTGTTGAGATGTAATGTTATTTTATTATTATCTCTTTTTGTGTGTACTCAACTATAGGATTAGGATTTGAGGTAAATGCCTTACCTCTTTTTGTAACCTATATATTTACATCAATAAAGTACAACAATGTAGGTCGAATACACCATTTTCCTCTATCTTATTTATTGAAGTTGTTATCACATTGGGTACAATCTTGCTCTATCTTCTCCTCCGTTGTCCCTAGCAACATCTATCATTATTACCATTGCCAACATCATTGTTTACCATCACCCCAAATGTTGTTCTATTGGAAGAAGTCAGGATCAAGTACACCTCAAAGGTCATGATGAAGTCAAGTTACCAATCCACCATCCAGCGTCATCAAGGGTTAATCTACACGCATCCAATTTTTGGTGCATGTCCTCCACATGCCACCTTCCCATTGTCCAAACCACTTGGCAACATCTTTGTCTACTCATTGGCCATTTTTGTTGAGTTATGATAGGAACCCGAAAATAGTTAGGCCCAAACCTAAAATATCTAAGGTGTATGTTAGACAAAGAAGGAATGGCAAAGTAGGGGATCAAAATGGCAGGATAGAGAATGAGAAGAATCCTTCCATGTAACAAACTGTTGAGCTGTCACATAAATGAGTGATTCTGTTGTATGGGTATAAGGCGTGGGAAGATAGTGGAGGAGGGGAAGCTGGAATTGGCTAGGAATTGGGAGAGATTAGGCACTCTATAACTGTCTAGTGATATTTTTTACTTGTTTTACTGCTCTATAGTTTCTTCCTTGAGATATCATACTGATGCAATCTTGTTTTCTTTACTAATAAAGTGATTTGTTCAGTGTGCTTTCTTATTTCTGGTATCTATCAAGTTATAAGGAGATATTGTAATTATTATATGTGGTATTGTAAGATACTAGTAATCATAATCATTATTCTAGAGGCTCGACTTCCTTATATGTATCTTGTTGTATAAAATTACTTTGAATTAACTTTCCTGTCATTATAGCTAACCCTTTCAAGTCCTTCTTTAAGACGCATACTTTAGGTGTCAAAAAGATCATGTGGCAATTTTAAAATTACAAGAAGTTCATAAAATACCTTTCCCACCAACACATATTTTTGGCCTTCAATGTGAAAGGTAATAAATCAAAATCCACTACATTCCTAGTTTACTAAGTAGAATTTAACTTGCATTCTTACACCTCCCTTTAGCATTTGAGCTATCAATATAGAGATTTATATATATATATATATATATATATATATATAAAAAAAAAAACAAGAGGTTCAATTGTCAGCTAGATCTCACCTGAGCTAAGGCAGCATATACAAAATCGTTGACCCTTTCTCGAACATTATAGTCAAATAGTAGAATGTCATCCTTCAAATGGTCAAATAGAGAATTAAACATATTCTTCAAGTAAGTTTTAAATAAATAAACGAAGACTACCTGAATAGGAGGGGAAACATCATTTATCTCAAATGTAAAACCATCAGGAGGATCATAATGCCTAGGAAATATCCCAGTAAATATCTGCAACGAAGTTTACCCATAGGGATGATTCCTCTAAAGTACTTATATGAAGGGAAAAAACTCTAACTTCTAAGTAGAAACAGAATCATTAGGGAACTAACTTGTGAAGAAGAACCAAGAGACTTGCAACCTTGCCAAATAACCTCAAGAGTCTTCTCCTTCAATCGCTTGGCTCTATCTTGGTAATCAATTCTAGCAAAAAAGAGAGAATCGAATCCTAGCTGCAGCAAAGATACAATCACATAGGACTTGCAAATTCATAATGACATGCGACAACTTCAATATCATTGTGTGTGAATGACTTTACACATAATAGTACAAGCTTCAAGTGACCAAAAGTGAAATAAAGCATGTTATGTTAGTAATTAGTACACATAATTGTCCAAATGGTTCAGTTATGATGAACATACCTCAGCACCAAGCAAGTAAGCCTGAACCGCAGAATGGCCAAATGGGTCAATCTGCCAACCAACTCTTGGAACCTTACCAAATTCCTCTTTGATAAATTGATGTCCAAGCGTGGTCTGATCAATTAGATCAATGTAATGCGGGGTGGCCTCATCATGCATACACATACCCCCATTTCTTCAAAAACAGAATCAGGAACCAAAAGAAAAAATAGCACAAGAATAAGAAATTACTAATCAGATTCAAAAGTCACTGACATGATATATGCCAGTTATAAATTAGGCAAAAGCACTCTCCCATATTAGACAAGAATTTGAAAAGAACTAGCTATTAACTAGCTTCAGGAAGAATAACGTAGGGTAGACACATTACATGAATTCCAACTGACCCGAGTTGACAAGCTCCTTGACCTTAATTTTCATTACTTTACTTTGCTGTCTCCACCATCTTTGGAAAAAAGCCTACCCATAAAAAAGAAAAATCAAAACTCAATTAAACCCACTAATCAATTAGTTCTTTCCATTTAAAATCCATCATGTAAAAAAATAAAACATCACGAAAAGCACAGGAAGGTACTATTATTTATTCCTGTACACAACTTCAAAACTCACTCACTCACTTAGGCATTCTAAATATTTTCTACCTTCTTTCCTTTGTTGATGTATTTCACACATATGCTTGCAACTAATTAAAAGATTCTCACAAACCATCGTATTTTTTTCTTTATATGTATAATTAATATTTTAATCACTTCTATTAACAAATTTTAATACTTTTTTAAAAAACTCACTAGTTAAAAACATATTTAATCATTATGCAAAATCCTCGTTATTAACACAAAATATAGTTTATATATTCATAGACATATACTCCTTTTAATGCTTCATGAAAGAAAGAACTAATTATAATGCAGGAAAAAGATGCCCGTGGCATCAGCTAATAATCAATCCTGTAATTCTAAAGGAGGAGAACTTTGAACAACAAATGGCATGGACGCTAAAAGCACCCTGATAAGGATCTAGTTGGACAAAAGTATTCAAGTTTCTTCATAATTAAAATTAGTTTACACATGAGTTAATCTGTAAAACCTCTCTAATATAACTTCTTTAATTTTGTTTTTACTTGTACATAAGCTAATTTTAACTTACAAAGATTCTCATTTCACTTTTATCATCTAGAATTACTCAAAAGAAATTTGCCCAAACATGAATTTCTTTGGACCAGCCCATATTAATTGGTAGAATTTCTCACATATAACTTCTCAATTATTTATTTTTAACAAATTAATTTTAGTCATTCAGATTTATCATTATATTCGTCTCTCCTAAAATTCTTTACAAAACAGTTCATCCCAAATAAAAGCTACGCAGTGCTATGCAATTGAAATACCATATATGATCAATTACCATCTCAACATATATGAACTTGCGATTCTTGTCCTCCAAGAGCGAGGATATGACAGAATCCAGCACGTTCTGCACACATGCACCCTGCAACCACAAGTCACCTCAACTAATTGTTCATATTACAATTCCTAACTTTGCAGAGAAAATTAATAATAATAAATTAAAAAAAAAAAGAGAGACAGACCCGAATGGTGTTGTTGGCCCCAACGTAGTACTGATCGACGGTCTTGAGCCAGCCAACATCGTCGTGGGAGTGAGGTACCAAGTGCACGTTTATTTTGTCTGGTACTATCCTCTGCGTCGTATTGTACTCTATGTACTCTGATTCCACAACCCAAATCGCCGCCACCAAAAGGGCGAATACCACGGCCGCATTGCCCATCGCTGCTGCTACCATTTTTGCACTTGATTTTGGGTGTATATATACTGTGAATTCTGTTTCCTGGTTTATGAATTAAGTAACTGTGGAGTGCAAGGAAAGGCGCAAGAAAAGGGCCCTACGTGAATAATTAACTGTCTTTCTCAAAGAAAAATACTTCTTTGGATGTACAGACCTGAGTGGATAAGTTTTCATAAAAGTTGAAAATAAAAACAATAACCAGGGATAGTCTTTGTTTAGTTAAGAAGTAGATACTCTTTGATTTTTTAGCTTATTTGCATCTTTCTGTTAGAGACCATTACGTTTAGTATTAAGCTTAGATGCCATTATATACTTAAAACTTAAATTTAATAAGTTTAATCCTCGTCCTGATATTTGTGTACAAATCTCAGTTTTGTTCTTAAGTTTTGAACTGTCTTAATCAAGTCATAATCTTTATAAAAATATTCACATTTTATTCTAACAGTTAAATTGTTTCAAACGATATTAAATTGAATTGACCTGTATTTTTTATTATATGACATGACATGTTCATTAAATTAAATAGGTGTGATGTGTTTTAGTATCATCCAAAATCTACGTGACTACTATACCCAAACTTCCTTTCCACTCTCACTCTCAAACTCGTGTTTCTCAAAAACACATTCTTTTTCTCTCTCAAACTAAAAAATGTCATTGTAAGAACAGAAACTCCAATCAAACAAAAACGCAGAAAAAAAAAAAACGCCTCTGCCACCAGACCAATTGATCTATGCATCCTACACTTGAATCCAAAGGAAACCAGAGAAACTCAAAAGTGTTGTATCTATCGGAAGAAGTGTTGTATCTATGAAGTGAAAAGTGTAGTAACTTTAGAAATTGAGCTAATCTTTCTGAGAGATGAAAGTTGAGTTGTCCGTTAAGAAATAAGAAGAGATCATAATATAGAACATTCTTCAATGGTCAAATTTAAAAGAGCTTTGTATTGGAATAAAACTATATTAAAATATAGAATAATAAATGAGTATTTCGTCATGTATTTGTTTGGCGTTGGACCTCCTAAAATAAAGGCTTAAATAATCAATAAGATAAATTTAATTACACAAATAATTGAAAAATATCTCACATTTTTTATTAATTGTTTATTCGAGTTATTCCAATATGGATAAGTACTTTGCCAACCATATTAATATATGATTATATTTCTAAGTTGCACAAAGGTAGGTGGCTACATATGCCCCTAAGCTTGAAATACATGAATGTGGTTTTGTAAGTGAAATCAATTTCTTGGATTAACAAGTTTTTATTATTTTATTATAAAATAATAATATTTTAATAACATTTTTATATAAATTACGTATCAAAATTTCAATGATCTTTTTTCCAATTTTATTTTTTACGTGAATCACTAAAATTTTGACACTTGATCCGTGTGAAAATATTATTAATATATTCTCAAAGTATCATCATTATTTTTTATTATGTTAATTGATTATAGATAGACTTTGTTAAGTTTAATAAGATTAAATTTTTAGTACCATCAAAAGGCAGATGCTTCGTGAACCTTTCATTCCAGCTTATTTCATTCAACTCTTACATGTTGAATTCTTTTAGTTTTACTTTATGACAAATGTTAACGAAAGAATGACTTCTAAAGTTCATTTATGAGAGGTTTTCAACATTAATATGAGACATTACAATATTTAGATTGTTTATATTGTTTTTTTTTTAATTTGAAAGTAAAAATCAATAGATTTAAAAATAAAATTTGTGAATAATTTGATTAATATGTTAAACAATTTTTTTAATAAATAGAAAAATATATTATAAAATTATATTATTGTTAAAATAATATAAAATAATTTTTGGATTAGTTTAAATTAATTTTTAAAAGGATGCTAACGAATAATTTTGAAAAAATAAAGTTAATAATTGTAATAAATGACGAAAACAGAAAATAAAACTTAAAAAACACAACGAGGTGCACTAGATGAAAGTTTTTATGATGGAGAAAAGGAACAAGTTGATATAAAGAGATTACTAATAAGATGGAAGCAATTGTTTCAGCTAATGATATTTTCAGAAATGTTATTGCCCCTACTTTAAAAACAATGAGGTTCATGAGAATCGGTTTAATCCATAGCAGAATCGATTCCCCCACATGCATGATTCACATAGAATTAGTTCGAGAACTGATTCCTCTCTGGCCATACACATTCACAGAACCTCTTCTAACACCCCAGAACCGATTCCCCCAACCTTTGCACTTCCACACAACTCCATTATTCCTCTCAAAACCTCACACTGGCAATGTGATAATGTTGGTGTTAATGAGATCAAATTTCATTATAATAAAATCAATCAAGTTGTAATGGTAAATGTTTTTCAGACTAAGTCAAAATTATTTTCGAACGGCTAGTTTGATGAATTAGTGTTAATGAAATCATCGTATGTATAAACTCTTTTGGAAACAAATAATCTGATGCGCTTATGATTATGATTAATTACACTTAGTTGCTTATGATTAATTACATTTAGTTGTTATATTTGAATATTTTGTTTGAATTGTTTGGATTTAGAAATATGAGTGTTGAGAAGATTAGATCAAATATTTTCAAAGTAAGATTTCCTTATCACAGAGATGAAAGATTGATAGTATTGACATTGATGATTTGTAATGGAGAAACTTGGGTTAGAGAAATTCATACACCCTCCTTATGATTTGTAATGGTTAAGTGAGGATGGAAAGTTGATAGCGGATAAACAAGTAAATATTGTTTTCTCTATATGCAAGTATGTAGATGAGGTGGTATGTGATGTGGTACCAATGGAGGTGAGTCACTTGTTATTGGCAAGGTCGTGGCAATACGATAGAAGGATGACAGATGATGGCCTAACCAATAAATATTCTTTATTGTTTAAAGGACAGAAGGTGTCCTTAACACTTTTATCACCTATAGAGGTTTGTGAGGACCAAACCAAAATGAGGGTGAAAAGAGAGTAAGAGAGAAGAGAAGAAAGAAAGAAAACAAGAGTGGGAGAGAAAACTCAAGAAAAAGGCAAGAAGGAGGTGAGTATAGCTAAAAAGACAAAAAGTGGTAAAAAGCTTTTTCTTGAAACAAAAATAGGTACAAAAAAAAGTTGCTGGTAAAAAATAGCCCTTGTATTTTCTTATGCCAACAATATTTTTTTGTCTTCTATGTAAGAATTTTTATCTCTAGGTATGGAGCAACTTCTCAAGGAGTATGAGGATTTGTTTCCTAGAGACATTCCTTATGGCTTACCTACTCAAAGGGGTATTGAGCATAACATGAATCTCATTCCTAGTGCATCCCTTCCTAATAGTTTAGCCTATAGGAGCAATCCAAAAATGACTAAAGAAATACAAAAGCAAGTTGAACAACTCATGAAGAAAGGATAGGTTTAAGAGAGCTTGAACCCATGTGACATGCCGACAATCCTTGTTCCTAAGAAAGATGGAACATGTAGCATGTGTGTTGATTGTAGGGCCATCAATAACATCACTGATGAATCATTATTTTGTACTATTCACTTAGCTTTGCGCACCGAATTGTATTAGTGAATTATGTTTAATTCTCCATTATTGTCTCATTTTCACTATTTGGCTTAATTTGACTATTAATTATTATTTATTTGGACTTAATTATTCCAATTATTATTTGCAAGATAATTTTGAAATCATATTTTGGGATAACAAGTGTGTTGCCACGTCATTTATCATTATCTATGTCAACATCTTATTCTTATTTCGTTTTTTATGGCTTTAGACCCATTTTTGGGCAAATTTTGTATAAGCCCACATAAAGGGCAAATTTGTAAAAGGGGTTTTTAGAAACCCTTAAATTGAGAGTTCTCTTCCTCTCTTCTCATTCTCATTTTATGCATTGAGACGTTTTCATCTCCCCATATTTTGGGGTTTATGTTTGCTTTTGTTATCCCCTTTCTTGTAATGAATCAATTTCGTTTTTAATTGGAATTTCGTCTATTGTTCTTCTTGTTGTTTAAACTTGTATTAGCATTTCAATTTCATCCATATTTTCGCTTTGCATTTTGTTCCAACATTCCATATTTTGTTCTCGCTGTGCACTTTTGTTCCAGAATTGCGTTTTTGTTTCTTCTATTACTGTGATCTGATGAATTCAATTCAATTTTGCTATTTTAAATTCATTTCAATGGTAGATTAAGTGTGTTTAGTTGGTCATTAGTGAAATTGCATCATTTCCATGAGATTTTTGAAATGTAATTGTGTTTTTCATGCTCTGACCTTTTCATATTCAATTTGTTTGCGCACTTGCAATTGGGTACACACTTAGTTGTCTAATTGATGTTTAATTTTGCTGATTAAACTATATGGTACAAAATTGATTGAATTGCGCACTACGTTTGCTTAATTCACTTTTATGAAAACATGGTTAGTCTTCCCTTAATTGGTTAACTTATGTTGGATTAGGGGTTAGATGAGTGGGCAATTGTTGTTAATTTGTTATTGGAACAATGCAATTGAGCTAGTGATCAACCGTTTTCAATTCGTGTTTTAATTTGGTTAATTTCAATTCACAATTCTGTTCACAAAATCCCCCCCCCCCCCGCACTATATGTTTGACCTATTGCCTGAACCATATTTGATCCTTAAGAGACGACCTAAGAGTCAATTCCTAGTATATGTTGCACATTAATTACATAGTAATTTGATTCGGGTATGACCTCAATCAATCACCATCAAGTATAGACATCTTATCCTTAAACTTAATGACTTACTTGATGAAAGGCATAGTGCTTGTTATTTTTCAAAGATAGACTTGAAATGTGATTATCAACAAATTAGGGTGAGAGAGAGAGAAAGATGAATGAGAAACTACTTTCAAAACTAAATTTGGTTTGTATGAATGGATGGTTATGCCTTTTGGGTTAACCGATGTACCTAGTATTTTTATGAGATTGATGAATCATGTGTTGAGGAATTTTATTGGTAAGTTTGTTATTGTATATTTTGATGACATCTTGATATGTAGAAAAACACTTGATTCACACATGGGGCATTTAAGGGAAGTTTTATAAGTTCTTAGGAAGGAGAAATAATATGTCAAAGTGGAAAAGTGCATTTTTTATACAAATGAAATTGTTTTCCTAGGGTTTGTAGCGAACTCTAAAGGAGTGAAAGTTAATGAAGAAAAAGTCAAGGTCATTAGGGAGTGGTCTATTCCTAAGCATTTAAGTGAGGTGAGAAATTTTCATGGCTTGGCTAAGTTCTATAGGAGGTTTGTCAAAGATTTTAGCACCATAACATCCTCATTGAATGAAATTGTTAATAAAGACGTGGGATTTGAATAGGGAGAGGAACAACAAAAGGCTTTTGATAGTCTCACTAATACAAAAATCACGTACAACATCGAATATTTTGGGCTTTTAATGGCGAATTCGCAAACGACGTTATATCAGGAGACGTTAAACTGATGTCGAATTTTGTAAATATACGACGTTATTCGATTTTTTATTTTTTATTTTAATTAATTGTGATCCTTTTTACAACTCTACGAAACTTGAAAAGGAGAAAAACAATAAATTTCAATTTTTGATATTTTAGAAAGCATGAACTATGAAGTATCAACAACAAACAAGTTCAATCAAACAACAACCACAACAAACAAGTTCAACCAAACAACAACAACAAACAAGTTAAAAAAATTAACAAACAAGTTCAACAACTAAATTCTTCAAAACGAAAATGAAAACTAACCTTCAAAAGGTGGGTTCAGCGGAATAAAGCGTTGTCACCAGTGAGAGAGAAAGCAGAATGCGCCTATAAAGCATAAGAGCACAAAAACAATCGATCAAAACAAACGAAAAGCATACATAAAGTAGTTAATTAACATGCATTTGTATCAACGAAAGAAAGATTACTTGTAATGGTCGTCAAACTTCGTTCGAGAAAACTTTGAGAAGAGAAGAGGGTCTCGCGCGCTAAGATAAAGTGAATGAATTTTCAATCTCTCGCTCAAATTTTTATTGAATTCACTAACATTTTAACGTCTAACGATGGGCCACTCGACGTTTTATATTATTTTACGTCGAATTAAAATTATAAATGACGTTTAATAATTGCATTTATTTACAAAAATATCACCGATCATTTTTAACATTGGCTATTCAATGGTTGGACGTTGAAAGCGTGACGTTATAAGCTGATTTTGCACTAGTGTCTTAAACACAAACTCATACATGCATCTAGCTCAGCTTTACTAAATTTTAAAAACAAATTTGAGATAGAGTGTGATGTTTCAAATGTAAGCACAGGAGGTGTTATTATTTGCTGGATCGACAAGTGTACCGAGTCGCACAAGTAATATAAAATGGTAAGACCAAGTATCGTATCTCAAAAGTCTCTTGACGCTAGAAAGTCGTGTGATAACAAGATTAATTAAGACTTAAAGAAAACAAGATCATTGGTTTCAGATGCAAAGACATAAATTAAATACGAATGCAATTGGATCAATAGCAGAGTAGCAAAATAATGAACGGATGTTGGTTAATATGAGATGGGTATGTTGTTGGGGTTAGATTTGATCAAGTTTCCTCTCATGTATGTAAGAATTCTTCTTTATGCATTAATGTTAACGTCACTCACTAAATCACCTAAACTCGATCCCTCGGAGAATAAGTCTGTCCCAAATTACCAATTCATGCAATTCCAAACATTCCTAGTAATAAGATGTAAAGATCAAGAGCTTTAAGACCACCAAGACTCATACCCTCATCCCTGAGAAATATTACTCTTGGGACTAATTCAACAAGAACCTAAATTGTAAGGAACCTCCTGACACTCACGCAATTCATAAATCATGATAATGAATGAGTTAAACACAACAAGCGTTGAAACAATGAATTACTCTAACAATTAATTAAAAAAACATATATTATTAAGAATCAATTCAAATACATGAGAGTTCACAAGGTTACATCATCCCCCAACAACAAATAGAGTTTAGTTCCCCATAGACATGGAGAAACTAGATGAACAGTGGAAGAGAATGAGATAGAAAAACCCTAAAAATTGGGGAAAGGAGCTCCCGCATCCAAATCCGCCTTCCGAGGGTGAAAGAGTGTGTTGTTGCGCTCCTCTCTTCTAAAGATACAAAACCTAGAGTTCCTGGATCCTTTAAATAGATTCGGAACAGAGTAGAAACATGACCTGATTTAATAGAGTCAAAACAGAGCAGAAATTGGGCTTGATCCATGACACACGATGCTCAAGTGCCCTACTTGGGGCGTCCGGGCGGTGAACGGCTGTCATGTAGGGCTTGAGCCTCCAAGAGAGGCACCCAAGCCTCGGGGCCCGACGCTCAAGCGCCCAAAAGGGGCGCCTGGGCGGTGGACGTCGAATTTCAACGCTTGAGCCTTCATACAAGGCGCCCGAGCTGCGTGTTGTCTCTCCTTCCGGTGCTTTTCCAGGTCTTTCTGAACTACATCTCCTTGGCTCTTCATCTTTGCTTTCAGTATTACCTCATTCTTTGTCAAAACAAGGGGAATTAGTCATAAAGTCATTCAATTCAACCTCAACTCTCTTAATAGAAAAACATGATTCCAAGCAAGTTTCTAAGCAGAAAAGGGTGCATTTAGTGTCAGAATTACATCACAGATAACGTTATTCTCAACCATTTTATCTTGCAAGAATGTCATCCTCTAACCTGTTTTAGTGAAAAGTTGAAAGGGACAATGGGAAACTATTCCACTTATGATAATGAGCTATATGCCCTAGTGAGAGCTTTGCATACTTCGCACATTATTTTCTTCTTAAGGAATTTGTAATTCATAGTGATCATAAATCCCTTAAATACATTAAAAGCCAAGGTAAGCTCAATAAGAGACATTTCAAATGGGTAGAGACATTTCATAGTGATCATAGAATATTTATGTCATTACCTATTCCTGACTCTCCTTGGACTAATATTTCTATAGATTTGTTTTGAGACTTCCACGATCCAAAGGAGGAAAAGATTATGCTTTTATTATGATTGTCAGATTCTTAAAGTTGACTCATGTAAGACCCGAGAAAAATTGTGGTATTAGGGAATAACGTGGTTGTGAGACTTGAGTATTATTGTTTGATAATCGGTGTTTAATACTTAGATGTTTCTTAGAATTGTGATGTTGATTATTTAAGGTTATCATTGATAAAGTGCAATACATGATTGATATGTTATTAATTTGGTGATTTGTGTGTGTGTGATATTACTGATGTGATGTGTTGATTGTTGATAGAAGGGTGGTTTAAGATTAAATGAGTGTTGGTTCAATTTTAGAAAGAAAAAGAGTTAAGAGAAACAAGGGTCTTTGACCTATAGTAAGTGGTGTAAAAACTAATATAAGGGGGTGTATAAGGTAAAATAATAAGATTAAAATATGAAATTAAAAGATTACGTGAATCTTTAAGATATTTGGTGGTTAGTTAGTGATATTTTAAAAAGTAAATAAGATAAAATAAGAGAGAAAATCTTGGTGGTTTTAAAGATTAAGTGAGAGATCTTATTTTAACCAAAAAGATAAAGCTAAAATAGAAGAAGATAAAAAGGAAAAGAGACAAAGAGCTCTGCACATTGTTACTTTAATTCTGAAAACGAAATTGAGAGATATGAGGGAGAGAAAAGACATCTTGTACGAGAAAAGAAGGAGAGTTGTAGAAAACCTTAGTGCAATGGAGGATTTGTGGTGTTTTTGAAGTTAGATAAAACTCTAGTATTGGCCAAGGTATGGGGGAAACTTACGATTATTTGTTTGTATGATGAATAGGGTTTGCTTTTGACTATCTTGAAAGGTAATGTTATTTTGATGCATGAGAATGTATGTATGATTTTGTTGGGTTATCTCATAATAGGGTTTGATGCCAAAGGGGAAACAAAGTTATGATAATTGGAAATTTATCATGCAAATATATGTTATAAACATGGTATTATAATCATATGCAAAATATTTGGTTTTGTTTGGGTTATAATTTGCATAATGATGGGTTTTAGATGATTCAAGTGATGTAATGAATGTATTAGGTCTGTTCATAAGGATAAATAAGGTCTGAATACATGTATGATGTGTTGGGTATGTTTGTTCGTGATTTAGGATTGATGTATGTGCGTTTTGAACACTTAAATTTTGTCTAGGATGTGTTTCGATTCAACAATAATCAATTATCATTAGTTATAATTGATTATTTGCGCATTGGTTGTGAGTTGTGTTGTGGGAATATTCGATTATCTATGATGATAATCGATTATCCTTTCATATGTGATGAATCTGGAAATTAGTTTGAGCTAATCAATTATCTTAAGTGAAAATCGGTCATCATAGTGTAATTTTGTGTAGATGTGAAAGTTTCGGGAATAATCGATTATCACTTATGATAATCGATTATCCAGTGTAATTTTGCTGGGAAAAGTGTGTTTTGATGAAGAATGGACATGGACCAAGCTTGAGGAGTTGTAGAATGCGATGATAAAGGGAGAATGAGATTAATGGTTATGTTTAGGGTCAGGTTTGACTTGCGGTTGAAGTTGGAGCATGAGTGAGTGTTGAGGTGTATCTGAGTATATGGTTGATAAGCATAAGAATGGAGGATAGGTCTACTAGATGTACCTTGTAAATCCTGGTTCTATCTGCGGATAAGTGCTTCTATTTGCCTTGTGTGAAAAGGAAGGATTGTTCGGGTATTGAACCTTCCTTATGTGGGGGCGGTGGTGTCTTCCTTGTCCTTGTGTGGCAGGATTACATGTTCCTTAGCTGGATTGCAAGACTACTCAAACATATCTGTAGGGGGGCTTCAAATGATCTACAGGGGAGGCTATAGATGTCCTGTACGGAAGGTTACAAGTGGGTTGTAGGAGCGACTCTAGTCGGTGAGGTAAGGTACAAGAATGAGACTAAATCTTTCCACTGTGGTGTTTATGGTACGGTGATACTCATGATGTTTTTCATGACTGAGATAGTCATGATAATGGTGTATCTATGATGATGGTCATGGTATTGAAGATGCTCAAAGTTATGCTATGTTAAAGGTGGTGTTACTATAATGGTTATAGGAAGTAGTTAACATAGGTGTTAATGAGTGGATAAACCAAGGGTCTATGTGTGAGATGTTAGGGATGACATTAAGTGTTAGAGATAATGGATTGAGAACCGAGATCGAGTAATTTATTATGATTGAATTGTTTATGTTAGAGGATTAGGAATCCTATTGTTATTACTACTATGTATGGGGTGTTTGATTATTGTTGGTATAATCAGTATGTTTATATCTTTTTATTATGATTGTTTTATCAGTAGCTTACCTCATACAGGTTTGTGTTTGTGTGTTTGTGAATGATATTATCGACGATTATCGTATAATGTGCTTAACGTGAACATATGATATTGTAGATGTTTCAAAGGCATGATAGATTCCTGAGGTGACGGGGAAAAAATTTGGGTTCTTTAAAAAGTTCTTTTGGTATAGACTTTTGAAAAATGTAATTATAGTTGTTTTATTTTCATAGTCATTTTAACTATTTTTGGAATAATGTAATTGGACAAGGCTTTTGGAACTACTATGTTGTGAATAAATTATGCATGTTTACAAGTTAAGGTTTATGAAAAATACGTTTTCACGCTATAAGAAAGTTTATAAATATTCAGTTTTTGTTGGCATCCCAGAATTTGGGGCATTACAACTCACTTCATTATGTTAAGACAAGATCATCTAAAGACTAGACTGTCTAGCAACTCAAGTTTTGAAGTTTAACAAAAAGCACTAAACGGTTGAATTAAAGGTTATTTTAAAGAAATAACATCTGAGAGAAAAATAACTTGTAACATTTTTTCTAGTGCAAAATAAGCTTACAATAACGTTTTCTAGACTATATTATCGAACAAACAAAGTTTTATTAACATATAGAGAAACAAAGCATCTTAATTAAAGAACTATCTAAGAGCATCTTAATTAAAGAACCATCTAAGAGACTATATGTGTCATAAACAATGTTGTACGAACATAAGTGTTTACCTCAAATGCTAACATTGAAGCTTAAAATCTATTCAAAACAGTGTTAATTCAAGTAAGCGTCTTATGTAATGTATCGTCTAATGAAAGCCTGTTAAGCACTATCATTTACAAACAACTTTCAAACAAAAAGTATCTAATGTTTCACATTGTCTGTCAAATATATGTTGAATGCTTTATTAAACGATGCATTTATTAATAAGTATGATAAAATGTTTTGAACACATTATACATCTTAATGTTTACCAATGTTCAAAATATTTAATGCATGTATGATAAAATGTTTTGATGCTTGTATATCTTGTTCTTGATATTTGTGCAGTTCCCAAAAGTACAAAAGACTTTATCATAATCACTGCACACAAGAAAAAGACAATTAGAAATATGAAGAAAATTATAGGTATGTTTTCCTTGAAGACTTCTAGTCTAACACATCGTACAAGCTATGTTTTGCTAAAAGTTGTGACAAAGCACTATATCTTTGCAAAGTAGACTTGAGTTTGACTTCTCACCTGAAAAGGTCATTTCTCAAAAAAAGCTATAAATAGACAAAAGCTTGAAGAGAAGACAAGAAGGATAATATAGTGAACTTGTGAACATTCATACAAGCTTATTTTTGCTCTACATCGTTTGAAGCTAAATTTTCTAAGAGAAAGAACCTTAGCAAAATCTCATATTTCATTGTACTGCTTGTATCCCCTCCTTAAGAGTTATCATTTGTATTTGCTCTTAATACTCATTGTGTTGTACATTCTAAAGAGAATCAAAACACTTGGTGTTTAGCTCAGTTGAGTTAAACAGTCTAGACAATTGTCTAGGATTGAACCAGAAGTGGTTAGAATGCTTGTATATTGGGAATGGTTAAACTCGGACTAGTCTTGTTGACTAGGTGAGCCATGAGTGGTGCTAATACTCATTGTAAACATGAAGAGGTAAAATTTGTCTTCTTGAAGATTAATGGAACCCCGTAAGAGTTCTTAAGGGAGAACTGGACGTAGCTTAAATTGAGTGAACCAATATAAAATATGTACTTTATTGCTTTTCTTCTTCAAACATTTTCCTTAAAACTCTTTTCAAACACCATCGTCTGAACATATCTTTTGATTATCAATCTTTTGAAAACCTATTAAATGTTAATTGCAAAAGGTTTTAAAAGCACTATCCCCCCTCCTAGTGTTTTCCTGTGATTTCACATTCCTTACCATAAGAATGAAGGCGCTAACCATGTGGGAAATTTATTTTTCAAGAAAGTGGTAAGACTACATGGCATTTCAAGGAGCATTGTGTCGGATAGAGATGTAAATTTTGTCAGCCATTTTTGGAAGGTATTGTGGGGTAAGTTAGGTACAAAGTTTCTCTTCTCTATAACATGTAATCTTGAAACAGATGGACAAATCGAAGTAGTAAATTAAACTTTTTCTCAACTCCTTGAATTACAATTCAAATGACCTATGACAAGGTCAAGGAGTAAACACTTGGAAGAACAAATCTCTTCGAGACTCGTGATGCTCTATGAAGATTCAAATTCAAAGGACATGAAGATCATGACTTGGAGCACAATTATAGAATAGTTTAGACAATTCCAAGTATTTGTAATTTTCTTTTACTTCTTAAATAAGTTGTTTCTGCTTTTAAATTTTTAAGTTATTTTTCGATCTGATATCTTTGGGTTTTCTTTTAAGATTTCTTAGGTAGGTTAAACATTTGTGGCTTTATATGGGGACACCAAATATATATTGGTTGGTTAATATATGAGTTTTGAATTCAATAAGAGATTATTCTCTTGGTTCTTGTCATAGAACTCTAATTCTTATCAAAGATGGAATTCTTTGTGATGAATCTTTATTAACTCATCAATCTACTAGATTATGGTGTCCCCTTACTCTGGTTCTTACCAAAGACGAAAATCTTTGTAGAGAATCTTCATTGACTCATCAATATGCTAGATTGCGACACCCTCATCTCTTTCTTAATTTCATGTTTTTCTTCGATTTATTTTTGTTTGTGCCTCTTGAAGATGTACTCTTTCCTGCATAGGATCATATCACTAATATTAGATTTCCTTAAGTCACACCTCATTCACTTTTCAATTCCTTCATCCCTTACACCTCCATCACCTAAATTTTCAAGAGCTTCAACTAATGCACCTCCATTTTGGTTCATAGGATCCTCACAACTAATGTTGCGTGTCACATGTTCCTTACGCCTAATAATCCTTTAAAAGGAATAAGAGTTATAAGATAATGCCTCACCAAATCAAACCATAAGTACAAATTCTAATATGCTAAAAACATAGCTATATGAGATTTTAAATAACAATCTACAAGTATGTTTTGGTTACAACATCTAATATTCTTGTGCATCACAAATTGCAACCATATTTATAGTCAACTTTGAACAATATCCAAATTATAACATTCTCTAGATCGAGTATATATATAAAACATAATAATTTCTTCAATTTAATATTTGCATTTCAAATTTTACAATCCAAAATTTGTATTTCATGTATAATCCAAAATATATAAAAAAGTATAAAAGAGTGAGTTACCAATATTTATTTAGTATTACTATAAATTATCTTGTATTTTTTTTTTCTAAAATTTCACACAAATTTTCTATTCATTTTAATAACACTATATTTTTCACTATAGTACCTTCTATGTTGAAAAAAAAGGAAAATTATATTTTTTAATTGAATTTTTATTATTTAATTATTTTATGCTGGCATGAATATTATTTTACATCATCATTTTAATTTGTCTCCATGAAAAAATATATGACATTAACTCCTTACATATTTGTTTTTAAATGTGGAAAGAGAAAAATAAAACAATCAAGTTATTCAATTAACAAAAAAATAAAAAATATAACTTATTTAAAAAACATAAAATTTAAATATTTAATAGACAAAAAGGTTTAATAAAAAAATAGTTAAAAATATTTAAATTTATAAAACCTTAAAGTTTAATCAAAAAATATAACCTTTAAAAAATGTAGAAAATATTATATATAAAACATGATTCTAAATAAAAAAAATGTACAATTTCTTTAATTTTATTATTTAAAATGTTTTGTAGAATGTATACCACTATGAAAGGGTAATGTCATTATTTAGTTGAAACCATGGCCAATGTGTGAGAAGCATCCCAAAGACTTCCGTGTGACGCCAATAATACCCTCACCCTTTCTCCCTTCTCACCGTCTTTCCCTATATAAACAGATTTCTGTGTACGACCTGAGACGCTGCAACGGCATGGAGGATAGTTTCAGACTGCGAGTAGAGAGAGCCTTTGGTTCTCTTCCAATACCCTCTTCTTCTATCAACTCTCTATGGTCTCTCACCGAAGACGAAATCGATAACGCACGCTCCAAACGAACCCTCAAACCCCAACCCTACCCTTTTTCCAGTTCGCGGGTTCAGCCGGAGGACCTCGACGATCTTGAAGACGACGACGGCGACGAAGAAGAAGCACCACGTGGACCTTCTAAACCCCCCGATTACGATGAGGAACAGTGGCAGATTAGGTCTGGTATTGGCCAAGATTGCACCCTCGATTACGAGGTATATATACCGCTTATCCCTCTTTATTCTTTCCCCCAATAATATGTTATTATGAACTAACATTATGCTGTTATAATTTTAATTCAACCAATTTGATGATGAAAATTGCTTACTTTTTTTCTTTTTCTCTTTTTGAAAAAAAAAAATCATTTAGACCTGCGATGAAGGAAAGCTTTTTCCTTTTAATTTGGGCTTACTACCCCTCTTTTTTGTGTGTGAGGAAATTGTGTAGGAAGAAGATATTAATATATTGAAGAGTGTGTTACTGTTACACTTAGTCCCCCCATGGGTTCACTGTTGTTCCACCTTAACTAGTGGTCTCTAAATTTGAGGGTTTTTTGGTTTAATGTGAAAAATTGTGTAGGAATATGAGTTTATTGAAGAGTATATTATGAAGGTGATGGACTAAGATTGTATACTTAAATTTCATATATTATGAAACACATGGATCGAATCGGATGGGGTTGTTTCATTTTAGTCAAATGGTTTTGTTTGAACCCGGTTCAAGCAACTGTAGAGGATACTTGCAGTCTGCACCAAATTCCTTTTATTGTTGTTGTTATCATTTGTGTAAGCAAATATATAATTAAACTTGAGAAGGTCTCTCTGTTTTTTCTCTGTGATTCTTGTTGTTGTTGTCGTCGTTGTCAGTTTTTGTTACCAGTTTTTCACCGTCAAAGTTTGGATTGGAAAAGAAAATTGAGTGAATCACACTTTATGTAGGAAGAGGAAGATCAATATGACAAACAGGCTATTGGGAAAGAGGATTCGGGTGATCGTGTGTACATGAAGGATGTAAAGGACGATGGAGTTGAGATTAGTTCTAGCAGTGTTTTCCCCACCTCGTTTAGAGATTTTGTGCGAGATCCACGTGCAAATCATTTGGCTGCGAGGATTAGGCTGAAGCAGGATGATGAAGCCGCTAAAAAGATTGATGCTCTACATGTCTCTGAGAAATCCACACCAGACGTAGGCAGTGGCGGAGATGCTACTAACCCCAGGTCAATTTTGAAGAGTAAGGATAATTCTGGGGAGTCCAGGCCTCAGAAACGGGTTCGGTTTGACCCTGAATGTGATGATAAAGATAATTATGATGATGATGGGCAGGAAGAAGCTAGGGATGTTCGCATGAAGACCTCTTCAATGGAAGAGGTTCCTGCTTCGGACCAGTTGTCGAAGTCACAAGAATTTAATTCAGCAGTTCCGGATTACATTCGAAATCCTTCAAGATACACTCGATATACCTTTGATGATTCTCCTAGTGAAATGGATGACAAATCAAACAAGGAAGCATACATGAGCTTCCTTTCGCAGTTGAATAAGGGAACTGCATCTCAAGCGGATGATGTTCTGGATGATCTTCCATCTGTAACCTTTATATCAAAGAAGAAATCCGGTGATTCCTGTATGCGTGACAGTGAGATGGTTTCAAAGCAGAAGCTTGATGCTGGCGCCGTGAATAGAAAAAGCTTCCCTGTTGGCATTGCTGCTGGTGATTCTGAAAACAGTGACGTTTCTGCAATGGAGGAGGATGAACAAGAAGTTGGGGATGTTAAAAAGAGCATGCAGAAGTTCAGCCGCAAGTACAGGAAGAAAACCCAAGAGGAGTTGGAGGAGCCAATTGTGTAATATGGTGTAGTTAGTTAAGAAACAACCTTTGTTATTTGCCATAATCAGACTTGTACCTTTAAGAGTATCTGGATGGATAACTGCTGTAGATGTTTGAGAGTATCAAATACTGAAGAGTTGCCCGTTAATTTTAATCTGTTTCGCTGAGTTTATAATTTGGCATGTTACAATCAATTTTAGGTTGTATATTACAATTGTATGCAAGACTTAAAAGCATGTGTTCAAAGTTGTATGTATCACACAGGAGAAACGTCTTTTCGAATTCAGAAATATGTTTTGAAACGGAATAAACAAAATTATATTCTAAGTTTTCGCTTATTAAAATTTATAATTAATACAAATTTCCTTCTTTTTTATTGAAAATTTCTTTTACAAACATTTTCAATAATAATAATAAAAAAAAACACAAACTTAATCAACAATTCAAATATAATCTTAGATTAAAAAAAAACATGTCATCACAACAATTTATGTTGTATAATTACAATATCATTACTCTCTTTAAAAGCTCTGACGTACACAATTGTCATTTGCTATTACTCTTCATGAGAGCCTCGATGAAGCATGCAAAGTTTACTTTCGTGCAATGTAGAGTTACCTATCACCATTATCACCATTTTTTGCTGAGTCACTAAATACAAACATGTAAGAAGCTAATAAAAGAAAAATGTAAGCTCTCTTTATTTTCTACGCTTCACTTCTTCCTTCTTTCCTATAAAACTCAACCTTTAAGACTTTCTCCCTTCTTCCTTAACTTCTCGTTGTTTTTATTTAAACTCTCTCCCCAGACCTTGTTATCTTATATATATTATATGCCTGATATTATTAAGGGAAATACAATTTTTATTCTAACTCATTATTATCTAACAACAATATATAATTATATCTACCAATATTTTAATATATTTTTTAATTTATAACAATATAATAATATTCAAGAATATAACTCATACAATAATATCTAAAATATCTTTTTCTAACTGAATAATTACTCTTCAAATCTTATTTCTTAAAAAATCTTTTACAAATAAAATAAATCCTATAAATTATAATCAACAAACCGTTTTATTTTTTTACTTTGAATACATAACCATATTTGTATATTTTTTAACTATTAAAATTTTTAGGATCTTACATTCAAGATATAAAAAGAGAAGTTTGTAAAGACATTTAAGTTTGATGTTATTCTAATGATAATTTTGCATTTTATATAGTATGACACATGCATTATATATACAACTGAGGAAAATTAAAGTTGGTAACACTGGCAAAATGGGTTAACTTAAACTTTATAACTCGACTCTGTGATAAGTGTCCAATTTAAGTGAATTTTAAGATGACTTTGGCATTATCTTGTTTTGATTTTGTTTAGATTATGCTTAATTCACCTATAATTAGTTTTGCAATTCTTGATATCAACGAAGAATCAAAGTGGAAAAATAAGGAATATAGAGAAATTTTAAGCAATTTTTGGCAAACTGACTTTGATGCGACTTCAGTGTGAAACTTAAGGCTTGAGCCACATGAAGAAACCCACCTTGAAGGGAATCCTCAGGCACTCGATCTAAAGTTAAGCCATGAAGAATCCTTCCATAGAAGTTATCTAAAGGGCTATAGTACAAAAGCATGAGGCCTGAGTCACAAAGGAAATCCTTTTTAGAAGGAAAGTAGCCACGAGACCATCGCTGAAGCCATGCCTTGGAAAACTTATAAATTCAAACCTCGTGTCCTCATTCTAGGCATTGAGTGAAGGATCAAATATGTAATGGTAGAGTATGGATGGGTTTGTTGGGCTTGAGATAAATACTTTCATTGTAAATCTAGATTTCGCTAGGATTACATTGCAATATTGTATGAGTAGTTGAACTCTCTTGTGTTGAAGTTGGATGCAATCAATTCTAACTCTATACTTCTACTTCTTGGATATTTATTTATTCTTTCATTCAACCCTCTTGTGTTGAAGTTGGATGCAATCAATTCTAACTCTATACTTCTACTTCTTGGATATCTTTCATTCAACTTGTTTGTGAATTAATTTATGCTTGTTGGATGAACATATCACTCGTCTTATTTCACTAGCTTAGGATTAAGTAGGAACTGGTTCAAGTTGTGGTTCTCCTCCTGCATTTAGATGCTAGGAATATATCTAAGGCTCTAATTGGTTATAAAGTCCTAATCTTAACGCAAGTGATTCATTCAAGAAGTCAATAAGGAATCAAGCATAAGTTTGATGATCTCAGGCTCTAGGTGTCCAGAATGAACATAGAGTTATATTTAAAGAGCACTTCCAAGACGATGAATAATTTGCATAAATAGATAAACAATATCAATAGTAGTGTAGTGGAAGAGGATGGGGTGAAATTCATTCATAGCCTCTACTTCACTCAATCTATATAATATATACTATTATCAATATTTCCAAATACAAAAACCCAAAAACAAATTATCAATATGTTTACTAAATCCCTATGGATACAATAACCCCCATTTAGTTGTACTACAAATGTTATATTACACTTGCCAATTGGTTATACAACTGAATAAATCTTTTAAAACTTGATATTGTGTGATGTTAGGAATTTTAAGATTTAAACCAAATAAACATAAAAATCACAATCCAAGTTTACTCCCATCAATCTTTTGGTGTTGTTATCGGAGATTTAGTTTAAGTATTTGGTAATTCTAACCATTATTTTTGTAAGTATGTAGATATCTTGTAAATATTGGATCTGTATAGTTGTACAGTTTCATTTTTGCACTTTTGTATAGGTTCGGTTTCATTTTCTATTTTACTCAAATATTTTAGTTTTCTTTTTTTTTCTCAAACAAGAGGAAAGTTAAAAGATATATATTTGTATTATTGTTTGGAATGCTTGTGTATTTTATGCTATTGAAAAAAAAATTCTACATGAAATATGTTCTTTAATTGAAATGGTTAAAAATCCCCAAATTCTAATAGCACGTTTTGGAAATAATTTTTAACTTAAATCTGAAACACTTAAGAAACACTTTTAACAAATATAACACATTAATATTATTTTACTAATAGTTATTAATTTGCAGATATAAATAATACAATGTTTAGCTTAATATAAATAGGTAAAGTACTTTTTTCACATCCCTTAATTATTATTTACTAATACTAAAGGTTAATCAAGATTCAACCACTTCTAAATCATTAAACCTTAAACAAATGCCTTGATCAGTTCCACAGTTTAAAAAAAAAATACTTGATATTTGAATCTTTAAAAACTTCTAAATATGAAATATACCATATACATAGCCGGTTATTTCGAGAGAGAAAAACATATATATATATATATAATTTGCCTTGCATTTGCACAAAATTACAAGGTCCCTTTGCTATCATTTCAGGTGAGGTCAATGTATACACTTGCTACTCATGTTTAAAAAATGTATATCAAAAAACCCCTTTAGTTTTTCAAAAAGAAAGATCAAATACAACTTTTCCTGTGAAGAAATGAACAGCGTTTAGAATAATCGCTTCCTGCAGTCTGCGGCCCCACAATAGCATGGCATTTGCTTGATCTTCCCATCCGAGCCCAACACGCTATCTAGAGCGTAACCATAGTCATACGTTAATTCCTGCAAGCAATTCAAGAGATTCAAGACATTGGTATAAATACTCCACAGAAAAATTTGGGAGAAATAAAGAAAAAGAGATACCTGCAAAGGGGGTATGTTGTCCGCAGCAAAAAGCATTACACGAGCCAACCTCAAATCATCGTGTGTGCTCAAAACACACTGCACGAACAGATTAGGCTCACAACAATGGTTTATAAATCTAGCAATATTTCCAGTAGATCCTGCATCAATGCAAAACTCTGGCACACTTTCGGAACTTGGATCTTCATATTTGTTCAATATATCTTCAGGAATTTCTCCATCTTGTGACCGCCTCTGTTAAAATTTACATAACCCAAGAGACAAGACTTGTTTAGATGAAACTAAAGTAGCTGACAAAAACGATGTTAAAAGACATGATAGGATTCAATACCTCTCTACCACCAAGGCCCTTGATCGTTTGCAAGCCATCTATCTCAAAAATATAATTGTTTTCCAACATGCTATCCATGTCTTCCGTTCTAGCAAGTATTCCTGTGTACTCACAAACTGGTGCTCCAGAAGGTATAAAATCCCAGGATCTGACAGCCCATCCTTTTTTGGCAGTCCGGAAAACCTATGCAATAATTTAATTAAATACACAATTAAAATGCCAATATATTTTTCATTGATAGTCCAAAAAAATGTGGAAACCAATCAAATATGCAACCTCCAGACGATATCTAAGTCCTTTTTGAGAAGTTCGGTTGACACAACCAGGACCACAACCACATTTGGGGCCACATTCAAATACTACATCTTTAGCTTCTACTAACCTGTCAATACAGGATAGCCCCATCAAATACAAAAGCAAATAAATTCATAGGCACCTGAGCAATCGAGTTTCTAACCTGCCACCATTCCGAGATACATAGGGAAAATCAGAGCCATTACGCAAAGCACATGCACATGTTGTTGGGTCATTACACAAGCCTTTGCATTTGCATCCAGCAGCATTAGAGGGAAGCTTCACATTTTTTGCTACCTTAAGAGACTTGCAATATGTGAAACCTGTAACAATATTAAAAAGCTAGACATCAAATATATACTCTCCATTTTTCTCTCAGTACATATCCTCTGCTATGTGTAAGACTATAGCTATGTTGAATGGTAATGCATTTAGGAGTCACTCTGAACAAGAATTTTTTAGGAGTTCTGTAAAGAGAGAATTTTCAAAGATTTTCTTAAAAACTTATATCTTTCAAGCTATTTGTCATCTTTATTTACTAAATTGGGTTTTAATTTTTTTTTTAAATAACAATAGCTAATACTATCTATCTTATCACAAAATAAATTATTTAATATTAATCTAAAACATGAGCATATGATAAAAATATTTATTTATTATGAAATTAATTATAATAATAAAAAATTTAGTTATTTAATGGAATGGGAGGAGGGAGCAAATTGTATGGTTGATAGTTGATACCTCAAGATTTTGAAAAAGAAGTAATGAAATTCAGTAAATAACATAGATGAAGAGAGATTCATGAAAAGAAGAGTTGCTGACTAATAACATATAAACCATATCATAAATTTTGTTTTCAAATTCCTCCCACTTCAGATAAATATGAAATCGGCACTGAAGGACCAATACACAAGTTTTTAGGGTATGTGTCTTTGTTGAGGACGTAACTGTTAGAATCTGTTTTATTAGCTATATTATTTCTGTCAGGATTTGTGTTTTATTGTTTCCTTATTTAGCATATTATAATTACAGTATATGATGGGGATATCCCTGAATCATAGGGATCTAGTTATCTAGGAACTATTAATTATACTTCCTAAAATAGCTTTCTAATTCTCATCATAATATGATGAATTATTCTACCCTAAATTATAACAGTAACCAACACAAATACTTTTGGATAAATTTGAGATCCGTATCGGGAGAGTGTTCCCCAGATTTAAAAAGAACAACCTGATACGATCTGGTTTAGGAACTATTCGTTTTTGGATATGTTTACGAAAGAAAACTTTTAGTTTTCTATTTGAAGCAGGGAGGAACAAACATTCAGTTTCTTATTCCTTCACAAGTTCACCAAGACTGCTTGGTGCCGGGCATGTTCAGTGTCTTATTCCTTCAGTTCTATTTTTGTCTTCTTCCTGTGGTATTTTTCTTTCCTATAAATATAGGCTATTTTTTACTTCATTTTATCCTAATACTTTAAACGTGCACTGCACTCTCACATTTCGTTGGATTGGCTAAAAAAATAGTGAAACCTAAGCATGCTCCTTTACCTTACCCACTGTAGACATGAGAACACTTCATCAGGAGGAAAAGTAACCCTCTAGATGGGCGATTTAATTTGGCAGATAGAGAGCATCTCAAAGCTATACATAAAGTGATGAAAAATACAGTGAGTGGTTGGTTTATTGTCAGCTGATATGTGTGTGTAAAAGGGTAAGTATAACTACATCTCAAAGAGGGATTACGTACCCAGACCTAAAGCTAGGTACTCCAAAAAAGTAGCTTAATGTAAGCTGTACAGCAATAGTAATAATGTTAAGACTCCCTCAAAATGAAGCATGTAAATTGTATGCACCAAGCTTAAAACTTATAAACTGGATTCTAAACCCTCTCAAGGACTTAGTGAGAATATCTACATACTGGTTCTCAGAGTTGATAAATCCAGTAAATAGTTCCGTAGAGAACCACTTCATCCTGATAAAATAACAATCAATCTCTATGTATTTGATCCTTTCATGAGATTGGAAGCAATTTGAATATGGTTTTTTTAAAAATGAAAATAGCATTTAGGTTATTCTATGCACTATACACACACACACATACATATCCCAAGCCTACTGTATCTTATATTTTTCGAGTCAAATCATCATATCGGATGTGTAGCATCTAATACTCATAGCTTTCATGCAACAATGAAAATCAGATGGAGGGTCACTGGTCAAGGGAGCAGGGATGGAATGGTAGGAAATGGAATGATGCTTTCACCACTGAATGGTGAAATGTATAAGGTTGGTCTACAGATTTTTTTAGTCATTACCAATTAGAAATCATTTGAGGAGTTTTAGAATCAATTACAAAAGTCAACAATTTTCAAATATCTGACAATTAACAATTGAAAAGACAATGCAAAACTAATTATAGATCACACACACACACACACACACACACATATATATATATATATATGTGTGTATATGTATGTATGTATATGTATATGTATGTATGTATTACAAATACTTTGTTTAAACTTGCCTGTGGGTGGAACAGGGGGATCGTCTACCACATTTGTAGCTGGAATGGGTATATCTTCTTGACCTCCGGTGATATCCTCACAAACCAATCTAAGCAAAAGTGAAACAAGATTTTAAGCCAACATAAGTTGAATAAATCACATTAAATTTTCAATTTATATGCCGTTTTACCCTCGTATTTCTGCTATAGATTGAGGAACACGTCCATAAGTAAAATAAACCTGTTAACAGAGTAAGATAAGCAAAGATATTTTAAAGCCCCACTGTTTACATTACAAATTAAATTACCTTTGTCTCAAATCATAATCAATAAATAGCAAATTCATAAAACTATTCAATATAGTAAAACTAGGTATAGAATTAATGTCTCGTCTCTTAAACACACAATAATATATTTATAATGAAGAATAATACAAATATATATGACAAGCAAACATAAATATGGTAAATAGAATATATTGCTAAACAAATATCAACATTATCTACCAATATCAAACAATAACAAAAGACTGTTTCCCTAATTAATATAAAATGCAATATATCGAACACTCCCCTGGTGCATATAAATTGTATGTATCATGTTTGTTATAAATATAATCAATTCTTGGTCCTCTTAAAGACTTAGTAAAAATATCTACTAACTAATCATTTGAGTTAACAAACTCAATCTTTATATCTCCAAATACAATTTTTTTCTCGGATGAGATGACAATAATCTCAATTTGTTTGGTCTTTTCATGAAGGACAAGATTAGAACTGATATAAAGAGTCGCCTATGTTTTTTATGAAATTAAGGAATAATGCTAAACCTGATTTGTGGTTAATGTAGGTTGCCCTTCAAGCCTCCTAAGTCGAAACTTAAAGACTTTAAATCCAGATAACCCTGTCTCACACCAATAATTGACAACCTGCAAATAAAGAAAGAAAAAGAAGTGCATAAGGAATTTTAATTATAAACCTTAACTTCCATACAAATGTTGCCCCTGTTTTGAATCTCATTTCTTAATCGGCAATTAAAAATTGCAACATTTGAGTCACGAGCAAATGCCACTATGAGAACAACTACAATGCAATAGGAATTAGAAGAAAG
Source organism: Vigna radiata var. radiata (assembly GCF_000741045.1). Lineage (NCBI taxonomy): Eukaryota > Viridiplantae > Streptophyta > Magnoliopsida > Fabales > Fabaceae > Vigna > Vigna radiata. Next base: position 4,086,803 of record NW_014543262.1, on the reverse strand, counting down.
TCAACATAAAATATGTCCCACATCACCTCTACCAAAAGAAAAAAATTGTATGACCAAGGCAAAGGAATTAGAAGAGTTAGGGTGATGAGTGCAATGATTAGAATGTGATAAAGGACCAAAAAAAGGTTTGAGGCTAGAATAGGAATTGTGCATTTTGATTTGGGCATTTGTATTTGTTTATAATTTTTTTTAAATAGAAAATTTATTTGTTCATTAACCTTTTGAAATTAGATTGTTATTGGATGGACCTTGTAGCCTTAAGTCCATAGTATAAATAACCTTTCGAAACAAGTTTTAAACTCTTTTCAAATAAAAGCTTATGCTTTGTGAGAAATTATCTCCCAAGTCCTAGTGAATAACTCTTTATTCTTGTTTGTGAATTGTTAATTCAAAGTGGTGAATCTTCTTTGATTTATCAATCATTCTTAATTATGGCGTCTTCTTCTACTTATATCCTTCCAGATTTTTTATTTTTTAATCGTTTGGTAGAAACTATTAGAAACTATCATTCTCCCTACTTGATTAGGTGTTCATCACATGGGGATGCCCAAAAGCATGCAAAGTTATTCACAGATCATATCATAGGTAAGGATAATGTGCCCAAAAGATATTTGGGTACACACGAAGTCAAGGTGTAACAAGAGACCAAGACAAGCAATGAACCATATTGATACGAGTAAAAGGTATGTGCATCACTGGTGAAAGAAGATTGTTGTAATCAACAACCAAAGGATCAAGCTTAACAAGATACATCTACATGTCTGTATTCTCAAGCTTGATGCCCAAACAATTTACACTACAAAAACAATAAACATTGTTGGAGTAGAGTTTTTGGCTTTGACCCATAACTTGTAACAAATTGGAAATGTTGATATTGAGGTTAGAGGTTGAAACAAATAACAAATGAAAGAAAAATGTGAGAATTTGTTGCCAATGATCCCAATCTTACGCATGAGTATAATAAATTGCCTGGTTAGTCAAATGGTTGTTACCACAACCTTGAGATTGGAACCATAGGTGGACAACAACAACCCATCTCTGGTAATTGGCTAATCTAGTCAATTTTTCACACTAGAGTAAACGGTTGTCTATAAACCAAACAATCACTTATTACAAACAATTGGGGCAACATATGGACTTCAAAGGAGATGTAGAGGAGGCCATGAAACAACCAAAAACAAGTGTGTGAAGTAAAAAATGGCTTCATGTGTTCTTTTAGTGCATGCCATGAAGTTTACAAACCAAAAAAGAAAGGAGAATCCAGCTCTTCAAAAGACTCTTCCACAAGTGATGCAAGGATTCGACAAAATTGGATAGGCTTGGCCATGAAATTTATCCTACCCAACAGAAAGGAGAATACATCCCGTCGCTACAGGAACAGTGAATGATACAAATAGTATAAGACAAATCCTTTGTAAATGATTTGATCCTTTGCCCTTTATGATAATTGCCCATCCTCACAAGCGCCAAGCAAAACAAGATAAACCACAGGACTGCGACATACTACAATAGACTAGATTGTCATCAACAACGGATGATGGGCCCTTTAAGGAGAAAATTTGGTTTCATCTTAATCTTGTGATTATTTAGGTCAGGGTAATCCAAAGCTAGCTGCAAAAAAACAAAACAACAATGAAGGCCACCACTGCTGTTGCACGAAATACCCTATGCGGAAAATCTCTTCTTCGTTTCCTCCCTGGATTGGCTCCACACTAGAACAAAGAGTAGTAGGTTGTGCTTAAGTGCCCCAAAGAGGGTGACGAAGAAACAACCCGTGGCTCTATCATTGGAGCACAAAAATAGAAAGAAATTGAGAATATTCGATTTTAGGGTTTTGCAGAGAAATTGGGATTTCCCAATTGTGTGCCATGGTTCGAAACTCACAAGACAAAGGAGAAGACCCAACAAACCAATGATGGTGAGATTCAATGGTTTCTACATTTAGGGTTTTAAGAGAGAGAAGACATAGAATACCAACCAATTGACTTTGAAATCAAGAACCAAGGGCATATATGGACTCAGCGTGATACAGTGAGTCAGGCGATGATGAAACAAAGGAGATTTGATCACGTGGGTGAAGAGTCTGGCATGTGTGGTGAAGAGTCTGGCCCTAATTTCTACAAGGCTGGTTTTTGCTCAAGGAGACGATCCAGATCTGATGGTCACCAAACAAAACTGTGATGGCGAATAGTCGCAGAGGGTGGCCGACGGTGGACAGAGACAACAGACAATGGACAATAGCGAAAAAGACACTGCAGATAACTGAAATTAGAAAAAGAAAGACCAAGGTACTCATACACACTTGTTGAAAGACAAAATTCTTAGGACAATCGTAAGGTCGACATCAACAATAGAAGAAACTCAGACAACATGCTCTAATACCATGTTGAGATTAAAATAGAGAAATATATTTCTAAAGGGCTTAAAGAACCCTCTCATGGTTCTCTATTTGTATATGTTGATACAATATGGAGATGAAACATCAAAAGCACTATCCTAGATTTCTTGGATAGAGAACTAGGTACAAAGGTTATCTAACACTCTACCCCTAACCTTAGATGTAATGATTACATAGATCTACTAATTATTTCAACAAGTATTAATGTGATTTTCCTATTTCTTTTATTTAAATATTTCAAATGCCTATTAAAGTGGTCTAAATCAATTTTTTGTACTTATATGCTTCCCAAACCATGATGATAGTGGAATAGTAAGGAGTCATTTCTAGTGGAAAATAAGTGCTAGTGGGAATTTATTTCTAAGTGGAGCCTTTGGACATTCACTACTTGTTTCCATATAACCTTATCAATAGAAACTTTTTTCAAGATATTCAAGAGGAAAAGGTAATTGGTTGTTGGATATTTTTCCAATTGAGATAATTGTCTCTCCAGGTTCTTAGCATGTTTGAGGGATTAACTTCCAGATAAGTTAAAATTGACTTATTTAAATAACTTCCAGATAAGTCACAATATGCTTTGTGTAGAGGATAGAAGAAATCGCAACACATTGAGAATAGACTGAGATGTCCTCGCTTAACAAAATCCTTCCCCCAAAGTGTGACAATTCAAATTTACATTTTAAAAATACTTGAAATTTTAAGCTCTCCAGGAAGATATGTTCATCAAGAATAAAATCCAATTACTGATGAATAAATTGAGAAAGTCTTTCAAAGAATTACCTTGTACAAGCCATCATAAGTGTATACTTTCCCAGAGTAACTACTTGAAGAATCATGACCTCGAATCACTCTTACAGGCACACATTGCTCCACACAATTCTGGAATTATAGTTCAAGCATGTTAGGCGTGCCTTGGTAACATCAAAGAACCCTACTTGAAAATACATACAAAAATAATATACAAAAGAACAACCTGAAAAACATTGATACAACACGAACACCCAATAAAACAAAATTCAAATATTATAGCATACAATGGAGACATTAAACAACATGAAAAATCAGTAGTTTAAACAGGAAAATGAGTAACTACAAGCATAACAAAATACTAATTTATTTAATTATTTTGAATATTGTGAATTGTTATTCACATATGATTAAGAAGTGAATTTTATGCATAATTCAACTTTACAAAACTGACTCATAAGATGAGATTTACATCCATATATATATATATATATATATATATATATATATATATATATATATATATATATATATATATATATATATAAGTAAACAAAAAAATAATATGCAATTCAAAGTATTTGAATTGTTTATGAAATGTTTGAGACTATAAGACTCAGGCATATCTAGCATGAGTGTGACCAATGTTTTGTAATGTGCTAGACATTTTATTAATGTACCTATAAGTCATACATAGTTCTGCACCTAGATGTGCAGTCCCTTAATATTCCGTGTAATCTTGTATCAGTTTTCTATTATGAATAGAAGATTGTAAGAGGGATCTCTTAAGCCCTCTACAAATATATTTATTTGTTTTAATCTCAAGTGATGCAATCAATTATACTAGCAAGAAAAAAAAATTATTAACAAAAATCAAAAGTATTGAGAGATAACAAAAATGGCAAACCTTGAGAGCTAGGTTCCCACGCTCCAACTTTTGATCCTGAATTTGACGCTTATCACCAGTAAGATTATGACCTCCTTGACCAGTGTACACAACATCTTCAGCATTGTCCTGGTCATCCTCATACATGCCCGACAAAACAATTGCAATAGCAATTGGAAATTCAAAGCTATACTGTGACAATGAAAGCGGGGAAAAAGAACAAGGAGCATAGGTTTAGGTTTATATTGACAATAAGAAATTCCAATCAAACTCTAAATATGTACTCAAATTATTGAAAGAAAATCAATACAAGAAAGAGCTAGAGAAACTCTCCATGCACACTGTTGGAAGTCCCACATCGACTAGAGATGAGGCCATTTAAGTGTATATAAGTGGGTGCAAACCTCACCCTACAAGCCGGTTTTGTGGGGTTGAGTTAGGCTTAAAGTTCACTTCTAACAGGTGTCACATGCCCACCAAATGTATATAAGTGGGTGCAAACCTCACCCTACAAGCCGGTTTTGTGGGGTTGAGTTAGGCTTAAAGTCCACTTCTAACACACACCAATACAATTCAAAAAGTCTTACCACCTAGTATTCCTTTATTCCTTCATGAAACAAAGTACTATTCTTTATCTTATTACTAACCTTAACTTCCATCTCTAGTAGGCTAATCCATGTTGGATCATAAGTGGAAACCCATGGAAGCAAATACTTCAAAAATGCAAAGTACAACATTGTTCCTATGACAAATACTAATACTCCTTGGATACTAAGTATAGTATCAGATGCCAAACGAAAGGTCCCAACAATTATAGTCTCAAAACGTGCTCTCGTTCCACAAGACCAAGTGTTTGGTAATCTAAGAATGGCAAACCAAGTCACAAACTCTCACTTCTTTTTTCTTCTAGTGCCAACAATAGAGCATTATTTGATTTCCAAAAATCAAATGAGTATTTACAATTCTGGATTATGCATGGGTAACTTGGACTATAATGTTGACCACATTTAAAACAAAGTTCCTTGATTCCATTCATCAACTCCCGATACAACTTGCTACATTGATTTGCTTCACCTCCTCTATCCATTGTTTAAAAAAATTATCCAAAAATAATCAAAACCAGTGTAACTTCCCTAGACCACAATCTTCTACTGGATTCAAGGTTGTCAATGCAACAATTCTCCAAGTAGGGCATGTATTTTTCCACTTACCATCCCTCCAAAGAAAGGCACCCAATCCAAACGCTACTCTTGTAGTCACACATTTACATCAATGGCTCCTCCATCAAGCCATCCAAAACACAATCAATAGATTGATCCTCCAACATTGGTGGAACCAAAATCATTAGAACCTCAAAAGTTTTTATAGGTTTACTGTTGGAGATCTTACATTAACAAGAGATATGTCCAAATTATAATATATAAATGGTGCAAACCTCGTCTTAAAAATTAATTTTGTGAAGTCCGGATAGGTTTCTAAGATAGTATCACAGTTTATCCATACAAAGGTTATTGAGTTTATTATGTCACCCACTATCAAGCCACTTATAAATATTTAATCTCACGTCAAGATATCGAGCCCTCATGATAAGAGAGTTTATTCAAGATCTCACCTCAACTAAAGGCATGTCCAATTTATACAACACAATCGATCAACCTCAAACCCATCAATGATGACTCGAATCTCTCCTATAGTTCAACTACAAACCAATATAGTGATTACTTTTACCTAGTGCCACATCATGACTCGCACATGAATCTGCACCATCTAAATGTGAATCTTCAGCAGCGTTCCCAAGAAAACAAAGTAGGTCTCAACATTTGCTACACACCTTTTTCTCCAATAAATGAAGCAAGCTCCACACACAGTGATTGTCCATAGATAGCACTAATAGATGAGGTATGAGACTATTAAGAGAAGGAAAGGTGTTTCATGTCTGCATTCAACTTTAATAAATGAGGTGCTAGCCAGCATAATGCATCTAGAAACAACCAAGCAAGAATAGGATGAACTAAATGAAAAATATGTTGATGATTGAAGAGCAAAGTCCATCAAGCTATTTTAAATAGTAACAATTGGGTTGTACGTTCCTTTAGTGTTTCATCATGACAACACTCCAATTGATCTTTCCCTTAGAGCAATGCTTCTTAATTTTTAAGATTCATATCATCCAGCCTCTAAAACATCATTTTTATTTGCATACACCCAACTCAACCTAAAATTGACTATTATTGAAAAAGAAAGCAAATTTTCAATCAATTAGTGATTACAAAAAAGAACATCAAAAACATGTATTCAAAAGGAGAGTAAAACACCAACGATAAGAAATTACTATCTAATTATTATATATTCAATTTAGTGAAAGAAAAGGTAATTCATTATAATAGGGTAGACAAAACTCTCTAAGCTCCGATCAAAATTCCAAAACCCCTGTTCCCCAGTAACGTACTACTATTTTCTTTTTCCAGTAACTAACCCTATGAAAATAACATTTATAGTTATGGTCTATAAAATTCCAAATTAGAGTATTAATAAAATATACTATAGAAAAAGATATTTCATTACCGCTTTGGCATAAGACTGGCCCATATAATCAATGCCATTTAACCAGTGACTATGAAAACCAACTGCAACCATTTCAGCACGAGAATAGAACTGATACCCAACTTCAATACCTACCATAACAAGTAAAATTAAACCAGCTGAGTAAGGAACTACCAGCACTACAAAAGTTTATCAAGAGGCAGTGTCTATCAGTGTGAAGGGACAACAAGAAATAAATCCACTAGGTATATACGCTAAAAGTAATAGCAACGAAAGATGGCTATTGGCTACCAACCTGGAATGCTGCCAATTCTTTTCTCAGAGTACAGTATTTCATTATTTTCCATCATCTGCAAAAAAAAAAATGCCCAAATTGGAGATGGTGTTAAAAGAAAACAAGTTCACCTTACAAGGTACAATTAAATTGATTTAAATCAATGAAATTATCCAAATCAACCAAATGATAGTATAAATAACAATAATAAATGCATAGATATGTTTAAAACAGTTAATTTTATTGTAGACATAACTGAAATAGTCCATTGAATTGTTTCAAAGATACAGCTCATAATTAACTAATTAACAAAGTGAATTGATGAACTATTACGCATCCACCGGTAAAAAGAATAATGGCCATGAAAAATGGATAGTGTAATCTCATTATTGACAAGGGTCAAAACAATAAAATGCTATAGTAGATCATAAATAGAAAAAAGAATCACAGGACTTATGACCAATATTCTACCAAATAAAAGAAAGCCGATGAATTTTCACTTGCCTTGGATATGGCCTTCAGATCTGGTCGTTTAGCAGGTTTCTTTGAATCTACATGTGGAGCACCTTTCTGGACAAATTAATAGATAAAGACTTTCACTTAGTTCATAGTAAGACAATTATAAAAGAAAAAACCATCAGCAAAGCAGAAACTATACTTCAAAACTGAACCAGCATATATGCTACGTTACACGGTTTTAGCACAACAATAAAATAAAGAAACATTATCAACATCCCACCAAACATGTCCACCCACCAGTTAACCATTCTGTCATTAGACATTTTAATAATATCATAACACTAGCCCTACATTAGACACACTTAACCATTAGAGCCAGTAGTATTAATAAATATTGGAATACAATCACATTCATTTACTCTTAATCACTTGTGGAACAAAGTTAACAATATTTATACATGTGTGACAAGTGGACACTGAAGGGAGAATACCCAGAAGTACACCAATTAGTACTCTAAATAAAATTCATCCTGAAACTTGCAAGAAAATTCTTCTAATGATCAATCAAAAGTTCAATCACATCAAGCAAAAAATATCACTGGCAAACCTAGCAGCAAAATGACATAATAGACCACAATTCTTAGATTAACTCCCCGTTGAAAACATTCAGAATGCTTATTTTACTTAAAACAGGGACCTCAAGAAGCTTTCTATAGAAAATATCTAAGACCAAAACAGAGGGAGTCATAATCACACTCGTATTATAATCCACAATTAACAAGTAATGGATAATCAGACACAACAACCTTTGATTTTGGAGCCTTCTGAGAAGACTTCTTAGGAGAGTTAGCATCCTTAGGCTGAGTCTCAGTCCTTACACACCTTTTTTCTTCTTCCTACACATGACAGAATTACAATTTCAACAAATCAGCATTAGATTGCAGAAACACATTGTCTTACACTGTAACTCACCTGAACTAATTGCAGATAATATTTATTGAATAATCGTATGGTATCTTTAACTTTAACTGTATCACTCTTATCTTCAATCTGTCCAACAGCATTCTCTACTTTCATCTCATCCTTGCCACACGCCAATGGCTTTTTCTTCAACAGTAAAACAGACTGTTCTTCCACCACCAGATTCTTTCTACTGCGCTTCTTACTCTTCCCTTCCTTTACATTGTCTTTACATTTGTCCTCCCCTTTAACTACCACTGCATTTGGTCCGGCTACTGTCTTCTCCGCTTTCTGCAGAGCTTGAATTCGAGCGCTCGATCTCCGCGGCGCAGTTGGAGAAGCCTTCGATTGTTTCAACTTCTTAAAATCCTTATCTTCTTTAACGCCATTCGTGACAGGGGAATTCGATGTTGCACTCTTCTCGGTTCTGGTGAAAACCATTACTAGATACTGATGAACAATGTGAAGAGCTGCGCAACCTTAAAAAAATCCTAGGGTTTGGAAATATGAAGAAGAAATAGAATGCGAAACGAAACGCCCAAGGGAAGGTTTTTTTTTTTTTATTTCGTGAGTAGTAATAACACCTTCACTCCAAATCCAGAGGCGCCGTTTCGGATATATTGGAAAATTTTCCAATACTTATTGTAGTCTTCCATAGTTTTTTTTTGTTGACGTTTTTTCTTTTCCCGCTTTCAGCTTTGGATTTTGATCTCTCTCCCTCGCATAAATGAAACGCGTGTTTGCAGTGTAAGGAAATTAGGGGATTTATAGAAGCTTGAAATCCTATTAATTACCTATCTTAAATTGGACTGGAGAACATGCATTTTTATTATTTTGAAAATAAGTTATATGTATTGAGATTTTTAAATTTATTTTGTATTAATATAATGCAATTATTTGCCTTATACATCTATAATAAAATTATTTCATTTAATAGAGAATTTTTTAAAAAGTTATGATTTCATTTTAGATTACAGAATTCAATGTATTTCCTTCTAGTGTAAATGAGTAGATTTTACTCAACTAAAATTTAGGTTGTGTTTGTTTTTTCTATATATTTTAGAATGGGAGGGAAATGTTCATATTTTCATTTTACAACATTTTCTTTTGTGTTTTTTTATTATGTCTATTAATTCTGTTGGTGAGAAAGATGTGTTCAATTCAGCTTTGGTGAGAGATACGTTGAATTCAGCTATAGGTGTAAAAAGAGATATGTTAGAATAATATTATTAATTTTTTAATTCAACAAATCATTAAAATGATTTTTCAATCAATCATATTTTATTTAAAATTTATTATATTTACTAAAACTTTATTCTAAACATATTATAATTTTTATTAACTCTAAATTAGCTTTACATATCTAAAATTTATTTTCTATTCATTTTAGTTATGAAAAAAATTATATTTTAATTTATTAAAATGTTTTTTATCTATTACATCTATCAAATTATTTATAATTTTTTTTTTCAAATTCTTTCATATATCTCTTAAAATAAACAATACTATAATTACATTTTTATTTCTTCAAATTCATCTAATCATTATTCTTCAAATCCTCTTCTCAATCCAAACACATATTTAATTGATATTAAATAATAACAATAAATAAACAACTTTTATATTTTTATATAATGTGCACACATGGAAAAATTTGAAACCAATATGATTTTATTAGAAGCCTTTGATTGATATTAAATAATAACAATAAATAGAAAACTTTGTCTTTTTTATAATTTGCACACATGGAAAAGTAGAAACTAATACTAATTTTTATGATTTTACTATAAGTGGTAAAGAAAATTAAGACTTTTCCTAATAATCTTTTACAGAGAAATAAACCAAAATGCTTTATTTAATTAAAATACTTTGATTTAAGTTAAAAATAAATTTATTTTGATGATTAATATATTGAATTAATTGTTCTCTTTTTTATTGTGTATTATTTGAACTATTTTTATTTTAAAAAAAATAACTATATGATATTTGTTTTGGTTTAAAATATATTGATTTCAAGTTAAAGAATTCAAGTATCAATGACCTTAAATTGTATTCATATTTATAAAAAAATTATTATAATATTATGTCTTTGATTTTGTTAAGATGTAAAATATTTAGACACTGACTTGACTATCTTAGGTCATAATTTTTATTGATAAAAGAATCTTTCTTTGATATTTTTTTCTTTAATTAATCTAATTATATTTTTATGAGTACCAACACCAATTTGATTAAACTGAGACTGACCTAAGATTAATTTAATCAAACTGGTGATGAAACTCAGAATGAGAGTTAAAATATTATTGTCATCCAGGTCAATTCAAACAGATTGGTGCATGATTCATAAAGAATCTGAATTCAATTCTAAGGGGATATTCTTACTTATAAAGAGTAAAATATTACCATTCATTTTCTTACTACTATAAACTTCTTTGTATTTTTTACTATTTATCTCTTCTAAATAGACACTATTCCTTCTTAAATAATCAAACACAACAAATCCTTTTTTATTTGTTTAACTAAATCATATCTTACTCATTTTAAACTGTTCACTTAAGGAATGGATTTGAGGAAGATGAAAGAGATAGATTTGATGAAACTTGAGAATAAATTATTTGGTGTTTTTTTTAAAGAATTTAGAATTGATTTAAAGTGAATTTAAAAGTAAAGTTTTTTATTGTGTGGAATTTGACCAATAAAAAAATATTTTAATTAATAAAAATTGAAGATTATTAAAATATTCTTAATGGTAAAAGTAATATAAAATGATATTTATTGATAATATATTTATTAGTAAAAAAAATATAAGTAGAGAAAAAAATTTAAATTAATTAAAAAATAAAATATAAATTTATTTAAATAAACTCAATTTATTTTGTTTAAAATTTAATTTTTTTCTTAGAAATATAATTTAGTCATAAGTGGTATAATTTTTTGTTTTTTATGGTGAAAAGTGAAGTTAAAATATTACACGAGATACAAATTGTATACACATAATTAGGTATAACTATATTTATCATAATTCACAATAAAGATTTTTTGGTTAGGTATACAAGCAACATATTCAAATGATATTATATCAGCATCTCCATTATACATCATGTATGGGATGGGTGTGAAAATAAGAAATTGAAGCACTATCTGAATAAGTTGTTGTCTTGAATTTCATTGTCCTTAATAAGTTACCAATTTCTTTTCAGATATGATAAGATGAATGAATTTCAACAATTTAGTTGTTTGTAGCTATTAACAAGACATTTTGACGTTCCATGGCTACAAGTTGTCATTCAATAATGGCAAACAGTCTTCTTGTTTCAGTGTTTGCTTTATTCATTTTCGTCAATTATTCTAGAATACATCTGATTTAAAGTTCAGTTTTTGCTTTCTTCATTTCTTCATTTCATCGGCCCTACATTTAATCATATGTTGCATGGTATGATGATGCCAATTGATAAATATATTATTATTTAGCTCTCATATCATAAAAATATCTTCTTGCAACAATTTAGAAAAATTGCTAGTTTAATGAGTCAACATACACACGACAACATAATCAATTATAACTAATGATAATCGATTATTGCCGAATCGAAACACATCCTGAACAAAATTCAAGTCTTCAAACACACATGCAACAACCTTAATCACAAGGGAAACTCCTCCAAAACCTCATTCATGCATTCAAATTTCACATACCCTTACGAACATATCCTAATACATACATTACATGACTAGAATCATGCAAATCCAATAGTTGACATGTTATACCCAATAAAACCCAAATATACTGCATATGATTATCACCACAGCCTTACAACACATATTTGCATGGAAACCCCGTAGCATCGTAACTTTGTTCTCCCTTAGCATCAAACCCTCTGTTAGGATAACCCAAAAACTTATTCCCATGCACACATAAACCCTTGCCCAACAATAGCAATAGATAATCATAATCATAATCATATACACATATATCAAACAAGGATTTTCATGCAAGTAACTCAAGAATGCATAGCATACAACAAACAATGGTATGCCTTGGCCAATACTAAGGCTTTATCTACAACCCCAAAACACCATCAATCTTCCCTTTGCCCTAAGGGTTTCTGTTGTTATTTATCTTCTCTCCCAGACGTCTCTCTCTCCTTTGTTTCTTTATTTGATTTAGAGTTTCTAGGGTTTTTAAACACAAATGTCACCACTCTCTATATCTTAATATTTATCAAAACAACTCAACTCTATCTCTAATATCTCCTCACTTATAATAATATATTTTAAAATCAGATCTATCTAAATCTTTATTCTCCTTCTATCTCAGTCCATCATCTACCTTTTATTTTATTTTATTTACGCAATTTTACTTCCTACACCACCCTTATTTAATTTCTTCACCAATTAAATAAAGGTAAAAGACCATTTTTCCCCTAAGCAAAAATACAAATAAAACAAAGGCTTCCCTTAACTTCCTTTCTCCCTAAAATTAAACCCACATCCATTCAATTCTAAATCATCCTTCCATTAACAATCCAACACATCACATTGATAATATCACACACATATTAATCACTCAATTATCAACATACCTATCACATGGAAAAATAATTTCTGATTGTGCATCATAAAAAAAGGGGAAGATTGTTGATAGGGGAGCTATCTGAAAGCTAAACTCAATCCCTTGTGTGTTTTGTTTTTGATGATGACAATAACAAAAATGTTTCTATGTGTTTATTTGATGATAACATAAACTGTAATGTTTCTATATGTTTCAAAGCACTAACAAACATGCTTGAATTGATTGGTTTGCATACTTATGTGGACATACATGTGTTTATATCTATTTGTATGCATATTCATGTTATCAAATGACAAAACTACTTGCACAATGTATATATGTATGAAGTAATCGATTACAGTGTTTATGCAATCAATTATATTCATCAGATATCGGCTAATGCTTAACTGTGGCAAACTACAAGTTTTAACCGATTACATTATATGCATAATTAATTAAAACTCATGTTTCAAGAAGAAAAAGTTTTCAAAAATTACTTAAGTGTAATACTTAACCGATTACACTATTTTTCTAATCGGCTAAACACTATGCACATTGAAAATTGTTTTCATGATAAGTCGTAACTAACATAACTGTCATATTTTGAATTGTTTTGACTTATGTTAATTGTACAATCGATTACATTAATTGTTTAATCTGTTAAATTTGTTTTGATGTAATTCTAGTATTGTACTGGTAAAAGCTTAACCGATTACATTAATTTCGTAATCGATTAAACCGCGTCAAACTTGAGGAAATTTATACATTGACGCATAACACTCTACATTAAAAAATTTTGAGCAATTGATCTTTAATATCTAACATAAGAGAGCCAAGATAAAATTTTGTAGGTGTGTTGTTTCTCCAAGAATCAAGAAAAGAAAGTTTTGACATATTTGAAGGATTCTTAAAGGATTGCTTTGGACTTTCATTGGTTGATCGTAATTCGCACATTGAGGTGTTTTCTTTCCAGATCAGTATTGTGTTTTACAATCCATGGATTGTGGCTTCCCTGTTGCGTATAGCCAAGAAGAGAACATGTGGTTCTTGTATTTTTGAAAAGGTCTCAAAGGGGTATTGTAGAAAGATGATTATTCTTTATATATTGTGTTTGTTCCTATATTAGATTTGAAGTTAGAGAGGATATTACATTGAGAGAGGGTCTTTATATATCTTATTGTATAACTCAATCATTATAGTGAAAGGACTTTCAATCTCAGGTTGATTGAAAGAGATTGGATGTAGGCATTGAGGCCGAACTAGTATAAAAATTTGTGTTGGCTTTTCTATCCCTTGACTCTTTTACAACTTTGTATTCTTTATTGTCTTGTGTGATTCAAGAAAGTTCTAAAGATTTACAAAGATTAATAAAAGAACATATTTTCAATAAGAACCAATTCACCTCCTCCTCTTGGTTAGAGAAATAAGGCCTAACTATTCTTACAGCTTCCATGTAAAGATTGGCAACCTTCTCCTTTTAATTATGTCCATAGTAATTTGATTTCACTAATTCATGGTGTTGAATAAAGTGAAAACTATAATTGAGATTTATCTCCCTTGTATTCAATATACACATAGGGTCCTCTATTTATAATAGAAGAAAAATGGGCTAAGCCCAAAATAAAAATAAAAAATAATAACAAGCTAACTAAAGATAAAAGTTAAAGAAAAGATAAAGATAATATTTTTAACACTCCTTCTCCAGCTAGTGCATACAAATCGTATGTACCAAGCTTATTACTAATATAATTCATAAAGACTTAGTGAAAATATCTGTTTTTGCACTCGAGGATACCAAATTTCTAATGATTTGCAAGATGGCATAGAAGACGAAATACCAACCTAAAAGATTCCCCCTAAGCAACAAATCTGGGAGGTTACTCCATGTAAATCTCTTCTTGCAATTTGTCATTGAGGAATGCATTGTTGACATTTAGTGGATAAATAGGTCATTGTTGGAGAGCCATCACGGCTATAAATAAACTAACAAAAGTCATCTTTTCATGGGAGAAAAAGCATATATGGTCGGGTCAAATGTCATGGTGACAAAAGAAGCTATGCATGAATAGGAGAGAGAAACCATAAAAGTCCAAGATTCTTCAATCAAGGCACCTGAAAAAGAAAAAGACCAACATCGATGCTCTAAATAACTACCTGAGAGGAGACGGAAGGTGCGGCAACACATGATGAACCTGAAAGAGGAAAACGAGCGACCTCAACACTCTGAATTGCTACTAGACATGCCACCATGCATGACAGAAAAGGTGTTGAGAGCGCGTAGGAGCTCCGATGAAGGCATCATTGATGGCATGGTAGTCGTCTGGCTGAGACGATTAGAACCATGTGATTGTCGGTCAAAACTTGAACTCCGATAATGACAATGGTAGATGATGATGCCACCAGTAGCAGTAGACAGCACAGTCGCCGACAAAGGTGGGTGTAGTGGTAGAGGCAAAAAAAAATCCTCAAAAGAACCTTAGGCTCTAGATATCATGTTTAATATAGTGAAATATATATATATATATATATATATATAGATATATATATATATATATATATATATATATATATATATGAGATTTATCTCCATTGTATTGATTTTACACATAGGATCTTCTATTTATAATAGAAGAAATATGAGGTAAGCCCAAAATACAAATAAGAAATAATAACAAACTAACTAAAGATAAAAGATAAATATAAAATTAAAATAATACATCTAACACAAAGTATAATGTTCAAACTCCAAGGATGCCATAAGAACCTTAACATCTTCACAATCGTAAGAGTTGAAGATTTTGTTAAGCTTCATTTCCAACGCCAAGTTGGCTTTTGGGTCATTAGCTCCATTAAATTTAGGGATTATAATCTTCCTCCACATTTTATCTCTTCTAGGCATGTGGTTTATAAACTCCTCTCATTTTTGCCCTCATTTGGGTCCAAAACCATGCTCCTCTTCTTCATCAGCCCTCATAAGCATGTGGTTCCCAAACTCATCTTGTCTATGGCCCTTCCTTGGTCTAAAAACATGCTCCTCTTCATCATTATGGGAATAATGGTCTGAACCATCATGTCTCATTCTCCTTCTCTCCATTCCCTCAAATCTCACACTTATATCTTCATTAGAATTTTGGAGCCTTTCAAACTACAATTGAGTTTGTTATTGCATTTAAGTCATTTGTAAGTTGAGCTTCTCAAGTGAATCACAATGATCACAATTTTAGGTGATGGGGGATCACTATTCTGGGAAAAAGTCATGTCTTGCAAGAAAATGTTAGTAAAATAATGTTTTTTAGGACCTCTCCACTCTTCTAAGTGTTTAACTCAAATTCCACTTATGTATCACACTTATAGGCTTTTTCTTAATTGTACTTTCTTGCATTTTACTACTTAATTTTTCTTTAGCGCTTGGTAAAGAACTCTTGTAGCTTAAGAAAAAAAGTGAACAAATAAGATAAAAAACGTTGAGATCTAAATCTTAACTTGAAAGGTCAAAGAAAATAAAAAAACTCTTGACAAAACTTCAAGGAATTTTAAAAGGCATAAAACACTAAAATTATAAAATAATAGGACTACTAAAAAAAGTTAAATAAGACAATACAGTAAAAAGGATGACTAAAATCAAATCAAAATATTAGACAAATATAACCAAAAATAATGCAACAAAAATACTTTGTTGAGAAAAAAAAAACAAGTCAAAGGGTTGAAGAGGAACATAAACACAAACATAAATCAAAGGCACAAACATAAAAATAATCCAAAATAGAAAATCTACTAAAATGAGATTTGGATCCAGAAAAAAAAAAAACAAATCTCTTATTATTAAAGGGTTGAAGGTCTAACTCCAGGGTTAAATATCCATATGTAACGAACATCAAACAATTTTAAAGTAAAGATGTTATGTTTAAATAAAATTAAAAAGAAAATTGCGGATATAAACAATCAAGCTATAAGTATGACTTTTATTGCCCATAGGTTTATTGAGCATGTACAAACAAACTTATGTGCATATATTTCCAAGCTTGTGTCCTCTTTCTCGATCATACTTTCTTCTTTCCATTGTTGATTTTGCTCCTTGAGGAATAAGCCCTCCTTAGGTAATATTATTTTTTTCTTTCCATTGTTGTTGTCATTGCTTCTTGATAAACAAATCTTCCCTAGGCCACAAAACAAAAAAAGATGAGTTAGTATATTTTTCTAATAAGTCAACATATTGGTGTTTGCTTTCTAATTCTTCTTCTTTTTTTCCTTTTTTTTTCCTCTTTCTCTTTTCTTTCTTCTTCCTTTTTCTCTCTCTTTTCTTCCTTATCTTTTCCCCTCTTTCCTTCTTCCTTCTTTTCTTTCTCCTCTCTCTCTCACTATTTTTTCTTCTTCCTTTCTTTCTCTCTTTTCTCTCTCTTTTTTCTTCTTCCTCTCTTTCCCTCTTTTCATTTTCTTCTTTCTCTTTCTTTTCTTTGTCTTTTTTTTCTCTCTTTTTTGTTTCATTTCTTTGTCTTCTTTCTCTTTCTTTCATTATACTCTCTTTAGCTTTTTCTCTTGCCTTGCTTTCTTTAACACTTCTAGTTTTCGCCATGTCCTTTCTTCTTTCTCTTTAAAGTATAAAATGTAGTCTTGAGGTCTTCATTATTCAAGGGACTTGTATTCCAGTTACAACATTGATGAGTTTCATGGTCATAACTTTCACATCTGAAACATCTAAGAACCCTTGTCCTATCCCTTGGTAATGGTCTATTTTGCAACTTGTACTCTCTTTTAAGATCAAAAATTTTACCATTCAACTTTACAATTCTAGACACCAAGGCATTGACATTTTCCACCAAGGTTAAACTCCTATGAGGTGTCTCTTGTAGTCCATGCTCTTTTCTCCTTGAAGAGGCCTTTAAGAGTTGCAATTCTTCCCTTGTATTTTGCAAATTTGTAGCATTGTGTGTCACTCTCCTAGTTCTTTCAAGTTCTCTAACTAATGGAGCTCTTTAAGGAGTAGGATACATAAACCCATATATAAAACCACTTCTAGAAGAATGTAATTCCTAAAACATGTTGAATTGCTCTTAATAGATAGATCCTGCAAGATAGGACAGTAAAAGGAAAACCACAAAAATATATTTAAGACTGCACCAATCGTCTAAGTGTTTCGCTAAAAAATCTCACTCGTGTATCTCATTTATAGGCTCTTTTTTTAAAGTACTTTTTTGTCTTTTTAGACTCAAATTCCCTTTAGTGTTTGGAAAATAACTCCAATAGCTTAAGCAAAGAGTGAACGCTTAATGTGAAAAACATTATAAGATCTAAATATTAACTCAAGAAAGTCAACGAAAATACAAAATTGTAGACAAAACTGCAAGAAATTTTAAAAGACAAAAAACAATAAAATTATAAAATAATAGGGCTACCAAAAGAGTTAAATGAGACAATGCGGAGACAGTAAGAAAATGACCGAATGTAATTCACATATGAAGCAAAAATATTGTGTTGAACTCTTCAATTTTATTTTGCTTTAGAACCTTTTCTTTTTCTTTTCCTTAAAGAATGTACTTTTTTTTACTCTTGGATCCTTACTTTTTCTTTTTATTTTCTTTTATTATATTTCCTTTTGACTTGGATCCACTATTTTTTCTTTTATTTTCAATTTTGCAGTTCAACACATAAACAAAGAAAACTAAATAAATTATCTTTCAAACCACAAAACTCTTGCAAAACCAAAATAGATAGTTAATTATAATTTTTGCTAATCAAATGTAGAAATGAACAATTTAAACAAAGAATAGGAAAAGTTAAAAAATTTAACGAAATTGGATAAAACCTTAGGGGTTTTACTCCTTAAAAGAATTATAAGAACAAAGAATGAAACAAAATTTTAAAACAAAGCATAGAACACAAACATTCAAAATATTTTAGGTTTTCATTTTATGGCAAAAAAGATTAAGATAGAATAGGAAATTCAAACCAAAATCTTATTTTAGATACTAGACCATACAATATGGATACTAAAATATACACTTAGATACCAGATAATACGATCCTATCCAAGAAAGATTACAATCTTTCTGAATTTGATTCCTCCTTATACCCAAACAAAGGAAATCAGAGAAAAATAAGAAAAAAATTGATAAGTCAAGTGAAGATTCACCACAAAGATGTTAATCTTTGATAAGAACCAGTGTTCTAATTCAAGAACCAAGAGAATCCTTTCTTAAAGAATGGAACTGCATATTATATGACTAACCGAGGTGTTTACATATGTATTTGGTGTCCTTATACATAGGCACAATTGTTTAAGCAACTTAAGAAATCTTAAAAGAAAGCTCAAAAATATTGGATCCAAAATAACTTTAAAATTAAAAACAAAAATTAATATTAGCCAACGGACTTGCAAAATCAAAATAAATTATAGACACTCTAAATGCTTAAAATTTATTCTATAATTGTGTTTCAAGTCATGATCTTCATGTCTTCATGTCCTTTGAATTGCAAAGACTCCTCCTCAAGTTCTTCTTGTATTGGATAAGGAGATAGTCATTTATCATATCCTCCCTTCTTGAAGAGAGTTTGTCCCTAAATTCATTCAACTTGAAGATTACTTCTCTTTTGTATTGGTTGAAGAGATTTTCCTCTATCAAGAAGATAACTAAGTAGTGAGAGTTAAAATTGGTTCTTATAATCCGGAGAGGAGGTATATATGAAATTAGGACCACGTCTTTAGATGGATAATATGAACTTAGCCTTTTTGAAGACTTAGTCCAATGGGTGGGTAGAACTCGTGTGCAAGGCATAACCCACAAATCTACCAGGAGAGTCATATGATAGGTGAAAAATATTTGAAGTTTGATTCTATACTTTAATCTTTAGGAGGTAAATCATGTTATCATGTAGAAATGCAAGTTGGTGATTGGTATGCGTACATGATAAATTGTGTGATTCTTTGATGAAATGTATGTTTGTTTTGATATTATATGTTAGTTCTTTTTCTATTAGCTTACCCTATGTTTTGTATTTGTGTGATGTTTGTTATGGTTGTGTGTGTATGTTGCACATTAGTATACGATAATGTAGGTGATGATGCACAAAAGTAGAGCATTAAGATGTTGCTTTAGTCTTAAGGAATTTATGTATGAATATTTTTTTCACAAGGAATGTAAACATCTTTATGTGTACGTGAGTTGCATTAGATATAAACTGCATTGATATGCTCTAAAATATGTTGAATTACATTTGGTAAATGTTTATCTACGTGTGTAATAAAGGTAATGTGACATTATAAGTGAGTGTTAAAATAATTATTTTTCAGCAAATTTCACCAAGAAATTAACTTAATATTCCTTCAATAATTAAAGTACGTTCCTACTGAGGAATTGAATTAAAATCACTTTCGAATCATCAAATAAACTTATTAGCCAAAGGAGGAGTTAATTATATGGAAAATCTAGTAAAATAAACCTTTTACACTTCTTTTATCATTTCACATTTTTTTGTCTTTATTACTATTCTTTATCACATAAATCTAAAATTTATATTTGACTCTTTATTCTTCTAGTATATAAAATGGTTCCTTTATTCTCGCTTTCTTGTTACAAATCATTTAATTAGATTTTTTATTAAATAATTATGCAACAAATCTCTTTGGATTTTATATTTAGACTTGTGTTCATTTACTACTTATAACAAATTGGTAGACTTGTTAAATAATCATCAATAAGCTTCTAATGAATGCTCTAAGTGAAGTAAACTATTAGCTCCAAAAATGAAGTTGAATAAAGCTTAAGAAATGTTTTGGATTGTTTTTTTAACATGATATCAATTAGATATTGGTAAAGGATTATCTAATAGGTTTAAAATACATTGGCAAATGTTTGTTAGAACCAACTAACACTTGTGTATGAGTAATAGAAAATAACAGACATTTTAGTTTATCTTAGTTAATCCCAACTATAGTTACATTCAATTTTCTTTTATAAACTAGAATTGGTTTCATTAATCAAATATGATCACAAGTGCTATATGTTTCTAAATATAGATAAATACGATAGAACTTTTGTTTTATAAATCAATACACAAAATCAATTATCGTTATCCCTTTATCTACTCTTAAGATAAAAAACGACTACATTATGTCACTATTGACAAGAGTTCCCAATATCATCCTTAGCAATTCAACAAAAAATATTTGATGTTTGCAAGAAAAACTCTTAAAGAGAGAATATTTTGAAAATAAGCAGTTATAAACTTTGAGAATATTTTGCATGCAAGTCTTACATAACTCTTGTTTCATTATGTTCATCGACATGACTTTGCTTTCATTTATAAATGTCTTAAAAATGAGCATTGTCAATTGCTTTGTTTTTCTTGTCATTTGTGTCAACAATGTTTTTAAAGATACTTGACTTTTCCCTCACAACTTTTACTATTACACTCAACATGCATGATGAAATACAACTTTTACTTTACATTTTCTTTTATGTTTCTAACAACAATGTGTTGACAAACTAAATGGTTGGTATGCTTTCTCAAATTCAATTGGAAATTGTGATTCAACTTCATTTAAAAGTATATTTTCTTATGTTGACTTACACGTTTAGTAATTTCCACATATAAGATTTGTTTACTAATTTGTCACAATAATATAATTGTCATATAATATATTATTTACTATTATATTCACGAGAATATTCATCCTATTGTCATATACATATAAAGTTATAACTAAGTAAAATATAAATAAATTTATTGGCGAGAATGGTAGGAAAAGTAAGATGATTTCGTAATGATAGTCAAAAACCTCATTTAGACCCTAATATTAAGCATTAACCAACTACACATCCCTTCCTAAGTTTCCATTTCATATCAAATTTTGGTGCACAAATTATCAAAGTTGGTTAATCTAGAGATTATAAAAGCTTCTCTTTATTAGCTTTATCTTTGTTTTTCTTCTTGATTTCATGCTATAAATCCCCTTGATTAAAGTAATCTTGCTCAAAAAATATCAAGCTAAAGTTAAGTCATTAAATTGTGTATCCAACTAATAAAATTGACCAAATTAACTTCTCTGATACCTTGCTCGTCACGAGTTTAATTTTTTGTTTCTTTATTTCTCTTCTAAATGTTTTCTTTATTAATGATTCTTTTTTCTAATAATATACACAAGAAGAAAAAAATACTTTTGATAATTAGAAATGTTTTAAAAGTTATTACAACATATTTATTTATTCATATCATCATTCATGTATACATAGATAGTGTTAGCAAATCTTTTAATTGAATTTGCCTTACAAGATTATATCTTTTTGTAGTATATTAAATACAAAACACTAAAACCTAATTATGATGAACTGAATTTGAACTTGTTGGGATTTCATGTTTAATATGATAATCATTACTAGATTGTAAGAAATTGTTGTGGAGATGATTTGGACCTGAGGGGACTTCTCGTTTAATATTGTAACCATTACTGGATTGTAAGAAATTGTTGTGGAGAGGATTTGGACCAGATGGGACTTTTCGCTTAATATGATAACCATTACTGGATTGTAAGAAATTGTTGTGGAGAGGATTTGGACCAGATGGGACTTNTCGCTTAATATGATAACCATTACTGGATTGTAAGAAATTGTTGTGAAGATGATTTGGACCTGATGGAACTTCTTGCTTAATATGATAACCATTACTAGATTGTAAGAAGTTGTTGTGGAGATGATTTGGACCTGATGGGACTTCTCGCTTAATATGATAACTATTACTGGATTGTAAGAAATTGTTGTGTAATGGATTTGGACCTGATGGGACCGTATGTTTAATATTATAAACACCGTTTGATTGTAAGGACTTAGGATAATTGATATATGAATCTTTTGGACCGCTTCTTAAAATATGATCAACCTTTTTTGTTTGCATTGAGTAATGATGAATTGGTTCTAGACCAATTAGACTCTCTCTTACACTCCTAGGAAAGTTTGTGGCTATTGCATTGTTAATGAAGAATGCATAAAGAACAACAATAACAATTGATGCATAAGAAGCCATAAGAAAAATTGCCATTAAATTGATGAAAAATATAGTTAAGTGAATTTAACTTGAGAAAAACTAGTAATATATATAGGCTCAATTCAATAACTTAGTGCAGGTTTGTTTTGTCGTTATAACTTCGGAGATGCTTGCATCTGTACACTATTAACGTACGAAAAGTAAGGAGTTAGATCTTTTTGTGAACGTATTTTTGAGGGTCATGAATTGTAACTGAAACTTATTATTATTAAAGTTGTTTTTTTCTTTTAATTTTAATGATCAGAAAACAGAACTCCCCTTTTTGGAATTTTATTTAAAAAGGCGATTTCAAATAATTCTTGTGATAATATTATTCAATCTACAATGTGATATATTTTTGAGATAAATTTTTTTTAATAATGAATGTAAAAATTTTAGGTTTTTATTTTATTTTTTATTAACATATTCACACATTTTTGGTTACTATATTTGAAATCTTTTTAAAAAAAAAAAACAGGGATGTTTACAGTTTTTAGTTGCTATTTTAACTTATAACCATTCATTATATTTTAATGCTACCATAAGTGCTTTATAGCATTTCTCAAACTTTATTTAATAATACAAAATTTATGTAAATACGTTTTCCTCCCAATATTTTTACTGTTTATTTTTTGTTATAATATTAATTATCTATATTTCGTGTAAAAGATACAATTCACTAACCTTCACATAAAGTCAAATCGTGATGTTTCATGAATATAAGTTTTAGATTTGTAATCTATAAATTCTTAGTTATTTTGGAAATACGAGTTTTATTAAAGAATGATATTCTATATTGTTTTTGTTGTAAAAATGTACATTTAGATCCACCCACGATGATGATGTGATGCTAGTTTAATTCTATATTATTTTGGTTAGTTTGGAATTCAAGATGAAAAGGTAGAAAATATTTTTTTTCTTGTAAAACCCTTCTAATTTCCATCTTTCCTTATTTTTTAAACTTTTATAAACAAGGACTTTTATATTAATTGTTTCAACTACCCTTAAATAAAAAACCAAAATAAGTTAGTTAGTAGCTATAGTTGTGTTGTGGTTAAAATGGCTTCAAAACAGTAATAGGATCATTATATGCATTGTTAAGCACGTCAAGGGGAGTATGCAGCTATCTCAAGAATTTAAACAAAAATTAAGATAAATATATATTTACATATTAATGAGTGTTATTGTCTCAGCCTATTCATAACATTAATGCGACATGCGCTCATGCGCTCACTTATATTCACGTTACCTTTAATTAAAAATATCTTAACACAATGAGCTTTAATTTTAGTTATAGAAATGGCAAAAAATTTGTGCCGACAGATATTCGCCAATAAATTTTAATACTCACTTATAAATGAGTTGGATGTGATATTATACTATCTGTCTCCGTATATCTGTTATAAAAAAAATAATTATATTTTATTAAATTAAATTTAATTAAAACTAACATTAATTTATATTTTACAATGTTAAATTTAATTAAAATTAAATTTTAATTTATATTTAATTTATATTATATTATATTTTATATATTTTTGTAATTCTATTTAAATTTTATTTTAATAATTTATAAAAATATATTTTTTTAAATATTTTCGGGTATCCGTAGATATTCACAGGTTTTAAAATATCTGTGAATATTTTTTAAGTGGATATTCGTACGGGTAACAAATGATTTTTTTTTTGTCGAATCAGGTTGTGAGTAAGCACTATCCGTATTCAATCTGATCTGACCTGTTGTCATCACTAATTACTTATATGTTTTATTAATATAAAGACACAATGCTAAAGAGATATAAGTTCATGATTAACACCACCCTAATCTAAAATTTTAAAACAATAAATGGGTGTTACTCCCTACACCTCTCCAAGTAGGACCTGCACCTCCCCACTATTTTAATTTAGGCTTAATACCTCCATTGGTCCTCGTATTTGTGTGAAAATCTCAGTTCGGTCCTTAAGTTTTGAACTGTCTCAATTGGGTCATAATTTTTGTAAAAATGCACACATTTTACCCCAACCGTTAACTGATCTCAAACGGCGTTAAGTTTAGCTGACGTGGTAGCCAGAGGACATGCTGACGTGTATTATATAGGTTGCCAAGTTGGTTCATTTGCAGAAAAGGCTGTGAGACTGATTGCACTGGTTACACGAGTTTTCCGGTGGTTCATTTGCAGAAAAGGCTGTGAGACTGATTGCACTAGTTACNCGAGTTTTCCGGTGACTTTATTTTTTGAGNCGACGAGATAATCTGTGTAAAATCCCTGATTCTCAGAGAGATGAATAAAATCCCTAATTTAAATAAACTAAATAATAAGCATTGTGCCATGTGAAACACTACTTATTTTAAAAAATAATTCATATAATTAAATAATACACGTCAGCATGTCCTCTGGCTACCACGTCAGCTAAACTTAACGCCGTTTGAGATCAGTTAACTATTGGAGTAAAATGTGTGCATTTTTACAAAAATTATGACCCAATTGAGACAGTTCAAAACTTGAGGAGCGAACTGAAATTTTCACACAAATACGAGGACCAAGAAGGGATTAAGCCAACACGTCAGCATATCACGTCAGCTAAACTTAACGTCGTTTGAGATCGGTTAACGGTTGGGGTAAAATGTGTGCATTTTTACAAAAATTATGACCCAATTGAGACAATTCAAAACTTGAGGATCGAACTGAGATTTTCACACAAATACGTGGACCAACAGAGGTATTAAGCCTTTAATTTATTTCAAAAATATTCTACACCTCCCACTATTTTCTTTTATTCCAAAAATACCCTACACATTCCCACTATCCTTAATCAATTTTCTTTTTCTCTCTCTACATTAATGGAGCATTTACATGGCTCATTAATATTAATGGAGCATTTACATGACTCAAATTTGAACTTGTGATATATTTTATTAAATAAGTTTGATTCAATCTTATTTTTGTTGTTTAATATATTTTTTTCTTTTCAAATTACTTAATAAATAGTAAAAATTTGTTTTAAATTTCTAGAAAAATGTTTATATATGTGTTTTTTTTACATATAATATCTATAATTTTTAACATTATATTATGTTTTAACTCACCGACATGTTTGACTCAAATAACATGAATAAAATATTTAATTTATTAGATAAATAATATAAAAATATTATTAAATACTTAAAATATAAAAAAAA